>NW_027513076.1:146081-279235 GCF_048772815.1 Callospermophilus lateralis
ATTCATCTATCAATATAGGAAAGAACAGAGTGAAACCTAAAAATAAAAACTGCTACTCTAAACGAACGCTTCAACCTAGAAGAACAAAATTTGGTGAGCCAAATGAGATTTGTGTACTTGTCATTACCACCACGTATCATCCAGATTGGGTGAAAAAATATTTGCTGATATTTCGGAAACTCGTAATTTCTTGGAAGCTTGGCAAACCCTTTCAATGAAAGTGCTTTTCCACAGTCTCTGCTTAGGGCTACTTGAAGAGGAAACAAACCATAGAGACAAAACTAAGAACTACTTTTTTTGTAAAGTTTCAACGTGCTACTACAAACCAAGTTGGATTTAGAGTTCCAAATTCATCTATCTATGTAGGAGAGAACAGAGGGAACCCTAAATATAAAAACTGCTAGTGTAGACGAAAGCTTCAACCTAGAAGAACACAATTTGGTGAGCCAAGTGGGATTTGTGTACTGATCATTACCACCACGTATCATCAAGATTGGGTGAATAAATATTTCCTGGTATTTCAGAAACTCGTTATTTCTTAGAAGCTTGACAACCCCTCTCAATGAAAGTGCTTTTCCACAGTCTGTGCCTAGGGCTACATGAAGAGAAAACAAACCATAGAGACAAAACTGAGAACTCCTTTATTTTGTAAGGTTTCAAAGAGCTACTACAAACCATGTTGGATTTAGAGTTCCAAATTCATCCATCTATATAGGAGAGAACAGAGTGAAACCTAAAATAAAAACTGCTACTGTAAACGAACGCTTCACCCTAGAAGAACAAACTTTGGTGAGCCAAGTGGGATTTGTGTACTTGTCATTACCACCACGTATCATCAAGATTGGGTGAAAAAATATTTGCTGGTATTTCAGAAATTCGTAATTTCTTGGAAGCTTTGCAACCCTTTTCAATGAAAGTGCTTTCGCACAGTCTTTGCTTTGGGCTACTTGAAGAGGAAACAAATCATAGAGACAAAACTGAGAACTACCTTTTTTTTCAAGTTTAAAAGAGCTACTACAAACCATGTTGGATTAAGAGTTCCAAATTCATCTATATATATGGGAGAGAACAGAGTGAAACCTAAAAATATAAACTGCTACTTTAAACGAACGCTTCAAACTAGAAGAACAAATTTTTGTGAGCCAAGTGGGATTTGTGTACCCATCACTACCACCAAGTATCATCAAGATTGGGTGAGAAAATATTTGCTAGTTATTCGGAAACTCGTATTTTCTTGGAAGCTTGGCAACCCTTTCAATGAATGTGGTTTTCTACATTCTGTGACTAGGGCTACTTGAAGAGGAAACAAACCATAGAGAAAAAATTCAGAACTACTTTATTTTGTCAAGTTTGAAAGAGCTACCACAAACCATGTTGGATTTAGAGTTCCAAATTCATCTATCTATATAAGAGAGAACAGAGTGAAACCTACATATAAAAACTGGTACTGTAGACGAAGGTTTCAACCTAGAAGAACACAATTTGGTGAGCCAAGTGGGATTTGTGTACTGATCATTACCACCACGTATCATCAAGATTGGGTGAAAAAATATATGCTGGTATTTCGGAAACTCGTTATTTCTTAGAAGCTTGGCAACCCCTCTCAATGAAAGTGCTTTTCCACAGTCTGTGCCTAGGGCTTCTGAAGTGGAAACAAACCATAGAGACAAAACTGAGAACTCCTTTATTTTGTCAAGTTTCAAAGAGCTACTACAAACCATGTTTTAGTAAGAGATCAAAATTCATCTATCTATATAGGAGAGAACAGAGTGAAACCTAAAAATAAAAACTGCTACTGTAAACGAATGCTTCACCCTAGAAGAAGAAAATTTGGTGAGCCAAGTGGGATTTGGGTACTTGTCATTACCACCACGTATCATCAAGATTGGGTGAAAAAAAATTCCGTGTATTTCGGAAACTCGTTATTTCTTGGAAGCTTGGCAACCCCTTTCAATGAAAGTGCTTTTCCACAGTCTGTGACTAGGGCTACTTGAAGAGGAAACAAACCAGAGAGACAAAACTGAGAACTCCTTTATTTTCTCAAGTTAAAAACAGCTACTACAAACCATGTTGGATGTAGAGTTCCAAATTAAGCTATCTATATAGGAGAGAATGGAGGGAAACCTAAAAATATAGACTGCTACTGTAAACGAACGCTTCAAAATAGAGGAACCATTTTTGGTGAGTCAAGTGGGATTTCTGTACCGATCTTTACCACCAAGTATCATCAAGATTGGGTGAAAAAATATTTGCTGGTATTTCAGAAACTCGTTATTTCATAGAAGCTCTACAAACCCTCTCAATGAAAGTGCTTTTCCACAGTCTGTGCCTACGGCTACTTGAAGAGGAAACAAACAAGAGAGACAAAACTGAGAACTCCTTTATTTTGTCAAGTTTCAAAGAGCTACTACATACCATGTTGGATTTAGAGTTCCAAATTCATCTATCAATATAAGACAGAACAGAGTGAAACCTCAAAATAAAAATTGCTTCTGTAAACGAACGCTTCAACCTAGAAGAACAAAATTTGGTGAGCCAAGTGGGATTTGTATACTTGTCATTTCCACCAAGTGTCATCATGTTTGGGAGAAAAAATATTTGCTGGTATTTCGGAAACTTGTTATTTCTTGGAAGCTTGGCAACCCCTTTCAATGAAAGTGCTTTTCCACAGTCTGTGCCTAGGGCTACTTGAAGAGGAAACAAACTATAGAGACAAGACTGGGAACTCCTTTATTTTGTCAAGTTTCAAAGAGCTACTACAAACCATGTTGGATTTAGAGTTCCAAATTTATCTATCTACATAGAAGAGAAGAGAGAGAAACGTAAATATAAAAACTGCTACTGTATACGAACGCTTCAACGTAGAAGAACAAAATTTGGTGAGCCAAGTGGGATTTCTGTACCGATCATTACCACCAAGTATCATCAAGATTGGGTGAAATGATATTTGCTGATATTTCGGAAACTAGTTATTTCTTAGAAGCTTGGCAACCCCTCTCAATGAAATTGCTTTTCCACAGTCTGTGCCTAGGGCTACTTGAAGAGGTAACAAACCATAGAGACAAAACTGAGAACTACTTTATTTTGTCAATTTTCAAGGAGCTACTACAAACCATGTTGGATTTATTGTTCCAAATTCATCTATCAATATAAGAGACAACAGAGTGAAACCTAAAAATAAAAATTGCTACTGTAAAAGAACGCTTCAACCCAGAAGAACAAAATTTGGTGAGCCAAGTGGGATTTGTGTACTTGTCATTACCACCAAGTATCATCAACATTGGGTGAAAAAATATTTGCTGGTATTTCGGAAACTCGTTATTTCTTGGAAGCTTGGCAACCCCTTTCAATGAAAGTGATTTTCCAAAGTCTGTGCCTAGGGCTACTTGAAGAAGAAAAAAATCATAGAGACAAAACTGAGAACTCCTCTATTTTGTCAATTTTCAAAGCGCTACTACCAACCATGTTGGATTTATTGTTCCAAATTCATCTATCAATATAAGAGAGAACAGAGTGAAACCTAGAAATAAAAATTGCTACTGTAAACGAACGCTTCCACCTAGAAGAACAAAATTTGGTGAGTCAAGTTGGATTTGTGTACCGATCATTACCACGAAGTATCATCAAGATTGGGTGAAAAAATATTTGCTGGTATTTCGGAAACTCATTACTTCTTGGAAGCTTGGAATCCCCTTTATATGAAAGTGCTTTTCCACAGTCTGTGCCTAGGGCTACTTGAAGAGGAAACAAACCATAGTGACAAGACTGAGAACTCCTTTATTTTGTAAAGTTTCAAAGAGTTACTACAAACCATGTTGGATTTAGAGTTCCAAATTCATGTATCTATATAGAAGAGAACAGAGTGAAACCTAAATATAAAAAAAGCTACTGTAGACGAACGCTTCAACCTAGAAGAATAAAATTTGTTGAGACATGTGGGATTGGTGTACTGATCATTACCACCAAGTATCATCAAGATTGGGTGAAAAAATATTTGCTGGTATTTCGGAAACTCGTAATTTCTTGGAAGCTTGGCAACCCCTTTCAATGAAAGTGCTTTTCCACAGTCTCTGCTTAGGGCTACTTGAAGAGGAAAGAAATCATAGAGACAAAACTGAGAACTACTTTTTTTTTGTCAAGTTTCAAAGAGCTAGTACAAACCATGTCGGATTTAGAGTTCCAAATTCAGCTATCTACATAGGAGAGAACAGATTGAAACCTAAAAATATAAACTGCTACTGTAAACGAACTCTTCAAACTAGAAGAACAAAGTTTGGTGAGTCAAGTGTGATTTCTGTACAGATCATTACCTCCAAGTATCATCAAGATTGGGTGAAAAAATATTTGCTGGTATTTCGAAAACTCATTATTTCTTAGAGGCCTGGAAACCCCTATCAATGAAAGTGCTTTTAGACAGTCTGTGCCTAGGGCTACTTGAAGAGGAAACAAACCATAGAGACAATACTGAGAACTCCTTTATTTTGTCAAGTTTCAAAGAGCTACTACAATCCATGTTGGATTTAGAATTCCAAATTCATCTATATATATAGAAGAGAACAGAGTGAAACCTAAATATAAGAACTTCTACTGTAGACGAACGCTTCAACCTAGAAAAACAAAATTTGGTGAGCCAAGTGTGATTGGTGTACTGATCATTACCACCAATTATCATCAAGATTGGGTGAAAAAATATTTGCTGGTATTTCGGAAACTTGTTATTTCTTAGAAGCTTGGAAACCCCTCTCAATGAAAGTGCTTTTCCACATTCTGTGCCTACGGCTACTTGAAGAGGAAACAAACCAGAGAGACAAAACTGAGAACTCCTTTATTTTGTCAAGTTTCAAAGAGCTACTACAAACCATGTTGGATTCAGAGTTCCAAATTCATCTATCTACATAGGAGATAACAGAGATAAACTTTAAAATATAAACTGCTACTGTAAACGAATGCTTCAACCTAGAAGTGTCAAAATTTGGTGAGTCAAGTGGGATTTGTGTAGCGATCATTACCACCAAGTATCATCAAGATTGGGTGAAAAAATATTTGCTGGTATTTCGGTAACTCGTTATTTCTTGGAAGCTTGCAACCCCTTTCAATGAAATTGCTTTGCCACAGTCTGTGCCTAGGGCTGCTGGAAGAGGAAACAAACCATAGAGACAATACTGAGAACTATTTATCTTGTCAAATTTCAAAGAGCTACTACAAATCATGTTGGATTTAGAGTTCCAAATTCATCTATGTATATAGAAGAGAACAGTCGGAAACATAATATAAAAACTGCTACTGTAGATGAACGCTTCAACATAGAAGAACAAAATTTGGTGAACACAGTGGGATTTCTGTACCGATCATTACCACCAAGTATCATCAAGATTTGGATAAAAAATATTTGCTGGTATTTCTGAATATCGTTATTTGTTAGAAGCTTGGCAACCCCTCTCAATGAAAGTGCTTTTCCACAGTCTGTGCCTAGGGCTACTTGAAGAGGAAACAAACCATAGAGACAAAACTGAGAACTCCTTTATTTTGTCAAGTTTCAAAAAGCTACTGCAAACCATGTTGGATTTAGAGTTCCAAATTTATGTATCCATATAGGAGAGAACAGAGTGAAACCTAAATATAAAAACTGCTACTGTACACGAATGCTTCAACCTAGAAGATCAAAATTTGGGGAACCAGGTGGGATTTGTGTACTGATCATTACCACCAAGTATCATCAAGATTGGGTGAAAAAATATTTGCTGGTATTTCGGAAACTCGTTAATTTTTAGAAGCTTGGCAACCCCTCTCAATGAAAGTGCTTTTCCACAGTCTGTGCCTAGGGCTACTTGAAGAGGGAACAAACCATAGAGACAAAACTGAGAACTCCTTTATTATGTCATGTTTCAAAAAGCTACTACAATCCATGTTGGATTTAGAGTTTCAAATTCATCTATCTAGATAGGAGAGAACAGAGGGAAATTTAAAAATATAAACTGCTACGGTAAACGAACGCTTCAAACTAGAAGAACAAAATTTGGTGAGTCAGGTGGGATTTGTTTACTGATCATTACCACCAAGTATCATCAAGATTGGGTGAAAAAATATTTGCTGGTATTTCGGAAACTCGTTATTTCTTGGAAGCTTGGCAACCCCTTTCAATGAAAGTGTTTTTCCACAGTCTGTGCGTAGGGCTACTTGAAGAGGTAACAAAGCATAGAGACAAAATTGAGAACTACTTTTTTTTCAAGTTTCAAAGAGCTACTACAAACCATGTTGGATTTAGAGTTAGAAATCCATCTATCTAGATAGGAGAGAACAGAGTGAAACCTAAATATGAAAACTGCTACTGTAGACAAACGCTTCAACCTAGAAGAACAAAATTGAGCCAAGTGGGATTGGTGTACTGATTATTACCAACAAGTATCATCAAGATTGGATGAAAAAATATTTGCTGGTATTTTGGAAACTCGTTATTTCTTAGAAGCTTGGCAACCCCTCTCAATGAAAGTACTTTTCCACAGTCTGTGACAAGGGCTATTTGAAGAGGAAACAAACCATAGAGACAAAATTGAGAACTACTTTTTTTGTCAAGTTTGAAAGAGCTACTACAAACCATTTTGGATTTAGAGTTCCAAATTCATCTATCTATACAGGAGAGAACAGAGGGAAACCTAAATTAAAAACTGCTACTTTAGACGAACCCTTCAAACAAGAAGAACCAAATTTGGTTAGCCAAGTGGAATTTGTGTACTGATCATTACCACCAAGTATCCTCAAGACTGGGTGAAAAAATATATGCAGGTATTTCAGGAAACTCGTTATTTCTTAGAAGCTTGGCAACCCCTCTCAATGAAAGTGCTTTTCCACAGTCTCTGCCTAGGGCTACTTGAAGAGGAAACAAACCATTGAGACAAAACTGAGAGCTCCTTTATTTTGTCAAGATTCAAAGAGCTACTACAAACCATGTTTGATATAGAGTTCCAAATTCATCTATCTATATAGGAGAGAACAGAGTGAAACCTAAAAATAAAAACTGCTACTGTAAACGAACGCTTCAACCTAGAAAAACAAAATTTGGTGAGCCAAGTGGGATATGTGTACTTATCATTACCACCACGTATCCTCAAGATTGCCTGAAAAAATATTTCCTGGTATTTCGGAAACTCGTAATTTCTTGGAAGCTTGGCAACACCTTTCAATGAAAGTGCTTTTCCACAGTCTCTGCTTAGCTCTACTTGAAGAGGAAACAAACCATAGAGACAAAAGTGAGAACTAATTTTTTTGTAAAGTTTCAACGTGCTACTACGAACCATGTTAGATTTAGAGTTCCAAATTAATCTATCTATATAGGAGAGAAGAGAGGGAAACCTAAATATAAGAACTGCTACTGTAGACAAGCTTCAACCTAGAAGAACACAATTTGCTGAGCCAAGTGGGATTGTGTACTGATCATTACCACCACGTATCATCAAGATTGGGTGAAAAAATATTTGCTGGTATTTCGGAAACTCGTTATTGATTAGAAGCTTGGCAACCCCTCTCAATGAAAGTGCTTTTCCACAGTCTGTGCCTAGGGCTTCTTGAAGCAGAAAAAAAACCATAGAGACAAAACTGAGAACTCCTTTATTTTGGCAAGTTTCAAAGAGCTACTACAAACCATGTTTGATATAGAGTTCCAAATTCATCTATCTATATAGGAGAGAACAGAGTGAAACCTACAAATAAAAACTGCTACTGTAAACGAACGCTTCACCCTAGAAGAACAATATTTGATAAGCCAAGTGAGATTTGTGTACTTGTCATTACCACCACGTATCATCAAGATTGGGTGAAAAAATATTTGCTGGTATTTCGGAAACTCGTAATTTCTTGGATGCTTGGCAACCACTTTCAATGTAAGTGCTTTTCCACAGTCTCTGCTTAGGGCTACTTGAAGAGTAAACAAATCATACAGACAAAAGTGAGAACTCCTTTTTTTTGTCAAGTTTCAAAGAGCTACTACAAACCATGTTGGATTTAGAGTTCCAAATGCATCTATGTATATAGGAGAGAACAGAGGGAAACCTAAAACTATAAACTGCTAGTGTAAATGAACGCCTCAAACTAGAAGAGCGAAATTTGGTGAGCCAAGTGGGATTTGTGTACCCATCATTACCACCAAGTATCATCAAGATTGGGTGAAAAAATATTTGCTGGTATTTCGAAAACTCGTTATTTCTTAGATGCTTGGCAACCCTCTCAATGAAAGTGCTTTTCCACAGTCTGTGCCTAGGGCTACTTGAAGAGGAAACAAACCCTAGAGACAAAACTGAGAACTCCTTTATTTTGTCAAGTTTCCAAAAGCTACTACAATCCATGTTGGATTTAGAGTTTCAGATTCATCTATCTATATACGAGAGAACAGAGTGAAACCTAAAAATAAAAACTGCTACTGTAAACAAACGCTTCAACCTAGAAGAACAAAATTTGGTGAGCCCAGTGGGATTTGTGCACCTATCATTACCACCAAGCATCATCAAGATTGGGTGAAAAAATATTTGCTGGTATTTCGGAAAATCGTTATTTCTTACAAGCTTGGCAACCCCTTTCAATGAAAGTGCTTTTCCACAGTCTGTGCCAAGGGCTACTTGAAGAGGAAACAAAACATAGAGACAAAACTGAGAACTAATTTCTTTTGTCAAGTTTCAAAAAGCTACTACAAACCATGTTGGATTTAGAGTTCCAATTCATCTATCTATATAGGAGAGAACAGAGTGAAACCTAAATATAAAAACTGCTAGTGTAGACGAATGCTTCAACCTAGAAGAACCAAATTTGGTGAGCCAAGTGGAATTGGTGTACTGATCATTACACCAAGTATCATCAAGATTGGGTGAAAAAAATATTTTCTGGTATTTTCGAAACTCGTTATTTCTTCGAAGTTGGCAACCACTCTCAATGAAAGTGCTTTTCCACAGTCTGTGCCTAGGGCTACTTGAAGAGGAAACAAACCATAGATACAAAACTGAGAACTCCTTTATTTTGTCAAGTTTCAAAGAGCTAATACAAACCATGTTGGATTTAGAGTTACAAATTCATCCATCTATATAGGAGAGAACAGAGTGAAACCTACATATAAAAATTGCTACTGTAGACAAACGCTTCCTATTAGGAGAACAAAATTTGTTGAGCCAAGTGGGATTTGTGTCCTGATCTTTAAAAGCAAGTATCATCAAGATTGGGTGAAAAAATATTTGCTGGTATTTTGGAATCTCGTAATTTCTTAGAAGTTGGCAACCCCTCTCAATGAAATTTCTTTCCACAGTCTGTGCCTAGGGCAACTTGAAGAGGAAACAAACCATAGAGACAAAACGGAGAACTACTTTATTTTGTCAAGTTTCAAAGAGGTACTACAAACCATGTTGGATTTACAGTTCCAAATTCATCTATCTATATTTCGGAGAGAACAAAGAGATACAAAAAAATAAAAACTGCTACTGTAAACGAACGCTTCAACCTAGAAGAGCCAAATTTGGTGATCCATGAGGGATTTGTGTACCTGTAATACCACCACGTATCATCAAGATTTGGTGAAAAAGTATTTGCTGGTATTTCGGAAACTCGTAATTTCGTGGAAGCTTGGCAACTCCTTTCAATGAAAGTGCTTTTCCACAGTCTCTGCTTAGGGCTACATGAAGAGGAATCAAATCATAGAGACAAAACTGAGAACTACTTTTTTTTGTAAAGTTTCAAAGAGCTACTACAAACCAAGTTGGATTTAGAGTTCCAAATTCTTCTATCTATATAAGAGAGAACAGAGTGAAACCTGAAAATATAAACTGCTACTGTAAACGAACGCTTCAAACTAGAAGAACAAAATTTGGTGAGCCAAGTGCGATTTGTGTACTTGTCATTACCACCACGTATCATCAAGATTGGGTGAAAAAATATTTCCCTGGTATTTCGGAAACTCTTAATTTCTTTTTACAAAAATTCAGCTTGGCAATCCGTTTCAAGAAAGTGCTTTTCAAAAGTCTGTGCCTAGCGCTACTTGAAGAGGAAAGAAACAATAGAGAAAAAAATGAGAACTCCTTTATTTTGTCAAGTTTGAAAGAGCTACTACAAACCATGTTGGATTTAGAGTTACAAATTCATCTATCTATATAGGAGAGAACAGAGTGAAACCTAAGTATAAAAACTGCTACGGCAGACGTACGGTTCAACCTAGGAGAACAAAATTTGTTGAGCCAAGTGGGATTTGTGTACTGATCTTTAACACCAAGTATCATCAAGATTGGGTGAAAAAATAGTTACTGGTATTTTTAAACTCGTTAAATTTTAGAAGCTTGGCAACCCCTCTCAATAAAATGCTTTTCCACAGTCTGTGCCTAGGGCTACTTGAAGAGGAAACAAACCATAGAGACAAAACTGAGAACTTTTTTATTTCTCAAGTTTCCAAAAGCTAATACAATCTATGTTGGATTTAGAGTTCCAAATTCATCTATCTATATAGGAGAGAACAGAGTGAAACCTACATACAAATACTGCTACTGTAGAAGAACGCTTCAACCTAGAAGAACACAATTTGGTGAGCCAAGTGCGTTTTGTGTACTGATCGTTACCACCATGTATCATCAAGATTGGGTGAAAAATTATTTGCTTGTATTTGGGAAACTCGTTAATTTTTAGAAGCTTGGCAACCCCTCTCAATAAAAGTGCTTTTCCACAGTCTGTGCCTAGTGCTACTTGACGAGGAAACAAACCATAGAGACAAAACTGAGAACTACTTAATTTTGTCAAGTTTCAAAGAGCTACTACAAACAATGTTGGATTTACAGTTCCAAATTCATCTATCTATATAGGAGAGAACAAAGAGAAACCTAAATAAAACTGCTTCTGTTAACGAACGCTTCAAACTAGAAGAGCAAAATTTGGTGAGCCAAGTTGGATTTGTGTACCTGTCATTACCACCACGTATCATCAAGATTTGGTGAAAAGGAATTTGCTGGTATTTCGGAAACTCGTAATTTCGTGGAAGCTTGGCAACCCCTCTCAATGAAAGTGCTTTTCCACAGTCTGTGCCTAGTGCTACTTGAAGAGGAAACAAACCATAGAGACAAAACTGAGAACTACTTTTTTTGTCAAGTTTCAAAGAGCTACTACAAACCATGTTGGATTTAGAGTTCCAAATTCATCTATCTATATAGGAGAGAACAGAGGGAAATTTAAAAATATAAACTGCTACGGTAAACGAAGGCTTCAAACTAGATGAACAAAATTTGGTGATTCAGGTGGGATTTGGTTACCGATCATTACCACCAAGTATCATCAAGATTGGGTGAAAAAATATTTGCTGGTATTTCGGAAACTCGTTATTTTTTGGAAGCTTGGCAACCCCTTTCAATGAAAGTGTTTTTCCACAGTCTGTGCCTAGGGCTACTTGAAGAGGTAACAAAGCATAGAGACAAAACTGAGAACTACTTTATTTTGTCCATTTTGAAAGAGCTACTACAAACCATGTTTTATTTAAAGTCCCAAATTCATCTATCTATATAAGAGAGAACAGAGTGAAACCTACATATAGAAAATGCTAATGTAGACGAACGCTTCAACCTAGAAGAACACAATTTGGTGAGCCAGGTGGGATTTGTGTACTTGTCATTACCACAAGGTATCATCAAGATTGGTTGAAAAAATTTTCGCTTGTATTTTGGAAACTTGTAATTTCTTGGAAGCTTGGCAACTCTTTTCAATGAAAGTCATTTTCCAAAGTCTCTGCTTAGGGCTACATGAAGAGGAAACAAATTATAGAGACAAAACTGAGAACTACCTTTTTTGTCAAGTTTCAAAGAGCTACTACAAACCATGTAGGATTTAGAGTTCCAAATTCGTCTATCTATATAGGAGACAACAGAGGGTAACCTAAATATAAAAACTGCTACTGTAGACGAACGCTTCAACATAGGAGAACAAAATTTGGTGAGCCAAGTAGGATTTTTGTCCTGATCATTACCACCAAGTATCATCAAGATTGGGTAAAAAATATTTGCTAGTATTTTGGAATCTCGTCATTTCTTAGAAGTTGGCAACCCCTCTCAATGAAAGTGCTTTTCCACCGTCTGTGCCTAGGGCAACTTGAAGAGGAAACAAACCATAGAGACAAATCTGAGAACTCCTTTATTTTGTCAAGTTTCAAAGAGCTACTACAAACCGTGTTGGATTTAGAGTTCCAAATTCATCTATCTATAAAAGACAGAACAGAGAGAAACCTAAAAATATAAAATGCTACTGTAAACGAACGCTTTAACCTAGAAGAACAAAATTTGGTGAGCCAAGTGGGATTTCTGTACTTGTCATTACCACCACGTATCATCAAGATTGGGTGAAAAAATATTTGCTGGCATTTCGGAAACTCGTCATTTTAAGGATACTTGGCAACCCCTTTCAATGAAAATGCTTTTCCACAATCCCTGCTTAGGGTTAATTGAAGAGGAAACAAATCAAAGAGACAAAACTGAGAACTCCTTTATTTTGTCAAGTTTCAAAGAGCTACTACAAGCCATGTTGGATTTAGAGTTCCAAATTCATCTATCTATATAGGAGAGAACAGAGGGAAACCAAAAAATATAAACTGCAACTGTAAACGAACGCTTCAAACTAGAACAACAAAATTTGTTTAGTCAAGTGAGATTTCTGTACCGATCATTACCACCGAGTATCCTCAAGATTGGGTGAAAAAATATTTGCTGGTATTTCGGAAACTCATTATTTCTTCGAAGCTTGGCAAACCCTTTCAATGAAAGTGCTTTTCCACAGTCTCTGCTTAGGGCTACTTGAAGAGGAAACAAATCATAGAGACAAAACTGAGAACTTCTTTATTTTGTCAAGTTTCAAAGAGCTACTACAAACCATGTTGGATTTAGAGTTCCAATTTCATCTATCTATATAGAAGAGAACAGAGTGAAACCTAATTATAAAAACTGCTACTGTGGATGAACGCTTCAACCTAGAAGAAGAAAATTTGGTGAGGCAAGTGGGATTCGTGTACTGATCATTACGACCAAGTATCATCAAGATTGGGTGAAAAAATATTTGCTGGTATTTCGGAAACTCGTTATTTCTTAGAAGCTTGGGAACCCCTCTCAATGAACGTGCTTTTCCATAATCTGTGCCTAGGGCTACTTGAAGAGGAAACAAACCATAGAGACAAAAATGAGAACGCCGTTATTTTGTCAAGTTTCAAAGAGCTACTACAAAATATGTTGGTATTAGAGTTCCAAATTCATCTATCTATATAGGAGAGAACAAAGTGAAACCCAAAAATAAAAACTGCTACTGAAAACGAACGCTTCAACCTAGACGAACAAAATTTGGTGAGCCAACTGGGATTTGTGTACTTGTCATTACCACCATGTATCATCAATATTGGGTGAAAAAATATTTGCTGGTATTTCTGAAACTCATAATTTCTTGGAAGCTTGGCAACTCCTTTCAATGAAAGTGCTTTTCCACAGTCTCTGCTTAGGGCTACTTGAAGAGGAAGCAAATCATAGAGACAAAACTGAGAACTACTTTTTTTTGTAAAGTTTCAAAGAGCTAGTACAAACCATGTTGGATTTAGAGTTACAAATTCAGGTATCTATATGGGAGAGAACTGAGGAAAACCTAAAAATATAAACTGCTACTGTAAACGAACGCTTCAAACTAGAACAACAAAATTTGGTGAGTCAAGTGGGATTTCTGTACCGATCATTACCTCCAAGTATCATCAAGATTGGGTGAAAAATATTTGCTGGTATTTCGGAAACTCGTTATTTTCCCGAAGCTTGGCAACCCCTTTCAATGAAACTGCTTTTCCACAGTCTCTGCTTAGGGCGATTGAAGAGGAAACAAATCATAGACACAAAACTTAGAACTCCTTTATTTTGTCAAGTTTCAAAGAGCTACTTCAAACCATATTGGATTTAGAGTTCCAAATTCATCTATCTATATAGGAGAGAAAAGAGGGAAACCTAAAAATATAAACTGCTAATGTAAACGAACGCTTCAACCTAGAAGAACAAAACTTGGTGAGTCAAGTGGGATTTTTCATGCCGATCATTACCACCTAGTATCATCCAGATTGGGTGAAAAAATATTTGCTGGTATTTCGGAAACCCGTTATTTCTTGAAAGCTTGGCAACCCCTTTCAATGAAAGTGCTTTTCCACAGTCTGTGCTTAGGGCTACTTGAAGAGGAAACAAATCATGGAGACAATAATGAGAACACCTTTATTTTGTGAAGTTTCAAAGAGCTACTACAAACCATGTTGGATTTAGAGTTCCAAATTCATCTTTCGATATAGGATAGAACAAAGTGAATCCTAAAAATACAAACTGCTACTGTAAACGAACGCTTAAACCGAGAAGAACAAAATTTGGTGAGCCAAGTGGGAATTGTGTACTTGTCATTACCACCACGTATCATCAAGATTGGGTAAAAAAGTATTTGCTGGTCTTTCGGAAACTCATAATTTCTTGGAAGCTTGGCAACTCCTTTCAATGAAAGTGCTTTTCCACAGTCTCTGCTTAGGGCTATTTGAAGAGGAAACAAATCATAGAGACAAAACTGAGAACTACTTTATTTTCTCAAGTTTCAAAGAGCTAGTCAAACCATGTTAGATTTAGAGATCCAAATTCAGCTATCTATGTAGGAGAGAACGGAGGGAAACCTAAACATATAAACTGTTACTGTAAACGAACGCTTCAAACTAGAAGAACAAAATTTGGTGAGTCAAGTGGGATTTCTGTACCGATCATTACCACCAAGTATCATCAAGATTGGGTGAAAAAATATTTGCTGGTATTTCGAAAACTCATTATTTCTTAGAAGCTTGGCAACCCCTTTCAATGAAAGTGCTTTTCCACAGTCTGTGCCTAGGGCTACTTGAAGAGGAAACAAACCATAGAGACAACACTGAGAACTACTTTTTTTTGTCATGTTTCAAAGAGGTACTACAAACCATGTTGGATTTAGAGTTCCAAATTCATCTATCTATATAAGAGAGAACAGAGTAAAACATAAAAATAAAAACTGCTACTATAAACGAACGCTTCAACCTAGAAGAACAAAATTTGGTGAGCCAAGTGGGATTTTTGTACTTGTCATTACCACCAAGTGTCCTCAAGATTGGGTCAAAAAATATTTGCTGGTATTTCGGAAACTCGTAATTTCTTGAAAGCTTGGCAACCCTTTCAATGAAAGTGCTTTTCCACAGTCTGTGCCTATGGCTACTTGAAGAGGAAAGAAATCATAGACACAAAACTGAAAACACCTTTATTTTGTCAAGTTTCAAACTGCTACTACAAACCATGTTGGATTTAGAGTTCCAAATTCATCTATCTATATAAAAGAGAACAGAGGGAAACCTAAAAATATAAACTGCTACTGTAAACGAACGCATCAACCTAGAAGAGCAAAATTTGGTCAGTCAAGTGGGATTTGTGTACCGATCATTACCACCAAGTATCATCAAGATTGGGTGAAAAAATATTTGCTGGTATTTCGAAAACTCATTATTTCTTAGAAGCTTGGCAACCCCTTTCAATGAAAGTGCTTTCCCACAGTCTGTGCCTAGGGCTATTGAAGAGGAAACAAACCATAGAGACAACACTGAGAACTACTTTATTTTGCCAAGTTTCAAAGAGCTACTACAAACCATGTTGGATTTAGAGTTCCAAATTAATCTATCTATATAGGAGAGAACAGAGGAAAACCTAAAAATATAAACTGCTAATGTAAACGAACACTTCAACCTAGAAGAACAAAACTTGGTGAGTCAAGTGGGATTGGTGTACTGAACATTACCACCATGTATCATCAAGTTGGACTGAAGAAATATTTGCTGGTAATTCGGAAACTCTTTATGTCTTAGAAGCTTGGCAACCCCTCTCAATGAAAGTGCTTTTCCACAGTCTGTGCCTAGGGCTACTTGAAGAGGAAACAAACCATAGAGACAATACTGAGAACGCCTTTATTTTGTCAAGTTTCAAAGAGCTACTACAAACCATGTTGGATGTAGAGTTCCAAATTAAGCTATCTATATAGGAGAGAATGGAGGGAAACCTAAAAATATAGACTGCTACTGTAAACGAACGCTTCAAAATAGAGGAACCATTTTTGGTGAGTCAAGTGGGATTTCTGTACCGATCTTTACCACCAAGTATCATCAAGATTGGGTGAAAAAATATTTGCTGGTATTTCAGAAACTCGTTATTTCATAGAAGCTCTACAAACCCTCTCAATGAAAGTGCTTTTCCACAGTCTGTGCCTACGGCTACTTGAAGAGGAAACAAACAAGAGAGACAAAACTGAGAACTCCTTTATTTTGTCAAGTTTCAAAGAGCTACTACATACCATGTTGGATTTAGAGTTCCAAATTCATCTATCAATATAAGACAGAACAGAGTGAAACCTCAAAATAAAAATTGCTTCTGTAAACGAACGCTTCAACCTAGAAGAACAAAATTTGGTGAGCCAAGTGGGATTTGTATACTTGTCATTTCCACCAAGTGTCATCATGTTTGGGAGAAAAAATATTTGCTGGTATTTCGGAAACTCGTTATTTCTTGGAAGCTTGGCAACCCCTTTCAATGAAAGTGCTTTTCCACAGTCTGTGCCTAGGGCTACTTGAAGAGGAAACAAACTATAGAGACAAGACTGGGAACTCCTTTATTTTGTCAAGTTTCAAAGAGCTACTACAAACCATGTTGGATTTAGAGTTCCAAATTTATCTATCTACATAGAAGAGAAGAGAGAGAAACGTAAATATAAAAACTGCTACTGTATACGAACGCTTCAACGTAGAAGAACAAAATTTGGTGAGCCAAGTGGGATTTCTGTACCGATCATTACCACCAAGTATCATCAAGATTGGGTGAAATGATATTTGCTGATATTTCGGAAACTAGTTATTTCTTAGAAGCTTGGCAACCCCTCTCAATGAAATTGCTTTTCCACAGTCTGTGCCTAGGGCTACTTGAAGAGGTAACAAACCATAGAGACAAAACTGAGAACTACTTTATTTTGTCAATTTTCTAGGAGCTACTACAAACCATGTTGGATTTATTGTTCCAAATTCATCTATCAATATAAGAGACAACAGAGTGAAACCTAAAAATAAAAATTGCTACTGTAAAAGAACGCTTCAACCCAGAAGAACAAAATTTGGTGAGCCAAGTGGGATTTGTGTACTTGTCATTACCACCAAGTATCATCAACATTGGGTGAAAAAATATTTGCTGGTATTTCGGAAACTCGTTATTTCTTGGAAGCTTGGCAACCCCTTTCAATGAAAGTGATTTTCCAAAGTCTGTGCCTAGGGCTACTTGAAGAAGAAACAAATCATAGAGACAAAACTGAGAACTCCTCTATTTTGTCAATTTTCAAAGCGCTACTACAAACCATGTTGGATTTATTGTTCCAAATTCATCTATCAATATAAGAGAGAACAGAGTGAAACCTAAAAATAAAAATTGCTACTGTAAACGAACGCTTCCACCTAGAAGAACAAAATTTGTTGAGTCAAGTTGGATTTGTGTACCGATCATTACCACGAAGTATCATCAAGATTGGGTGAAAAAATATTTGCTGGTATTTCGGAAACTCATTATTTCTTGGAAGCTTGGAAACCCCTTTATATGAAAGTGCTTTTCCACAGTCTGTGCCTAGGGCTACTTGAAGAGGAAACAAACCATAGAGACAAGACTGAGAACTCCTTTATTTTGTAAAGTTTCAAAGAGTTACTACAAACCATGTTGGATTTAGAGTTCCAAATTCATGTATCTATATAGAAGAGAACAGAGTGAAACCTAAATATAAAAAAAGCTACTGTAGACGAACGCTTCAACCTAGAAGAACAAAATTTTTTGAGCCATGTGGGATTGGTGTACTGATCATTACCACCAAGTATCATCAAGATTGGGTGAAAAAATATTTGCTGGTATTTCGGAAACTCGTAATTTCTTGGAAGCTTGGCAACCCCTTTCAATGAAAGTGCTTTTCCACAGTCTCTGCTTAGGGCTACTTGAAGAGGAAAGAAATCATAGAGACAAAACTGAGAACTACTTTTTTTTTGTCAAGTTTCAAAGAGCTAGTACAAACCATGTCGGATTTAGAGTTCCAAATTCAGCTATCTACATAGGAGAGAACAGATTGAAACCTAAAAATATAAACTGCTACTGTAAACGAACTCTTCAAACTAGAAGAACAAAATTTGGTGAGTCAAGTGTGATTTCTGTACAGATCATTACCTCCAAGTATCATCAAGATTGGGTGAAAAAATATTTGCTGGTATTTCGAAAACTCATTATTTCTTAGAGGCCTGGAAACCCCTATCAATGAAAGTGCTTTTAGACAGTCTGTGCCTAGGGCTACTTGAAGAGGAAACAAACCATAGAGACAATACTGAGAACTCCTTTATTTTGTCAAGTTTCAAAGAGCTACTACAATCCATGTTGAATTTAGAATTCCAAATTTATCTATATATATAGAAGAGAACAGAGTGAAACCTAAATATAAGAACTGCTACTGTAGACGAACGCTTCAACCTAGAAAAACAAAATTTGGTGAGCCAAGTGTGATTGGTGTACTGATCATTACCACCAAGTATCATCAAGATTGGGTGAAAAAATATTTGCTGGTATTTCGGAAACTTGTTATTTCTTAGAAGCTTGGAAACCCCTCTCAATGAAAGTGCTTTTCCACATTCTGTGCCTACGGCTACTTGAAGAGGAAACAAACCAGAGAGACAAAACTGAGAACTCCTTTATTTTGTCAAGTTTCAAAGAGCTACTACAAACCATGTTGGATTCAGAGTTCCAAATTCATCTATCTACATAGGAGATAACAGAGATAAACCTTAAAATATAAACTGCTACTGTAAACGAATGCTTCAACGTAGAAGTGTCAAAATTTGGTGAGTCAAGTGGGATTTGTGTAGCGATCATTACCACCAAGTATCATCAAGATTGGGTGAAAAAATATTTGCTGGTATTTCGGTAACTCGTTATTTCTTGGAAGCTTGCAACCCCTTTCAATGAAATTGCTTTGCCACAGTCTGTGCCTAGGGCTGCTGGAAGAGGGAACAAACCATAGAGACAAAACTGAGAACTCCTTTATTATGTCAAGTTTCAAAAAGCTACTACAATCCATGTTGGATTTAGAGTTTCAAATTCATCTATCTAGATAGGAGAGAACAGAGGGAAATTTAAAAATATAAACTGCTACGGTAAACGAACGCTTCAAACTAGAAGAACAAAATTTGGTGAGTCAGGTGGGATTTGTTTACTGATCATTACCACCAAGTATCATCAAGATTGGGTGAAAAAATATTTGCTGGTATTTCGGAAACTCGTTATTTCTTGGAAGCTTGGCAACCCCTTTCAATGAAAGTGTTTTTCCACAGTCTGTGCGTAGGGCTACTTGAAGAGGTAACAAAGCATAGAGACAAAATTGAGAACTACTTTTTTTTCAAGTTTCAAAGAGCTACTACAAACCATGTTGGATTTAGAGTTACAAATCCATCTATCTAGATAGGAGAGAACAGAGTGAAACCTAAATATGAAAACTGCTACTGTAGACAAACGCTTCAACCTAGAAGAACAAAATTGAGCCAAGTGGGATTGGTGTACTGATTATTACCAACAAGTATCATCAAGATTGGATGAAAAAATATTTGCTGGTATTTTGGAAACTCGTTATTTCTTAGAAGCTTGGCAACCCCTATCAATGAAAGTACTTTTCCACAGTCTGTGACAAGGGCTATTTGAAGAGGAAACAAACCATAGAGACAAAATTGAGAACTACTTTTTTTGTCAAGTTTGAAAGAGCTACTACAAACCATTTTGGATTTAGAGTTCCAAATTCATCTATCTATACAGGAGAGAACAGAGGGAAACCTAAATTAAAAACTGCTACTTTAGACGAACCCTTCAAACAAGAAGAACCAAATTTGGTTAGCCAAGTGGAATTTGTGTACTGATCATTACCACCAAGTATCCTCAAGACTGGGTGAAAAAATATATGCAGGTATTTCAGGAAACTCGTTATTTCTTAGAAGCTTGGCAACCCCTCTCAATGAAAGTGCTTTTCCACAGTCTCTGCCTAGGGCTACTTGAAGAGGAAACAAACCATTGAGACAAAACAGAGAGCTCCTTTATTTTGTCAAGATTCAAAGAGCTACTACAAACCATGTTTGATATAGAGTTCCAAATTCATCTATCTATATAGGAGAGAACAGAGTGAAACCTAAAAATAAAAACTGCTACGGTAAACGAACGCTTCAACCTAGAAAAACAAAATTTGGTGAGCCAAGTGGGATATGTGTACTTATCATTACCACCACGTATCCTCAAGATTGCCTGAAAAAATATTTCCTGGTATTTCGGAAACTCGTAATTTCTTGGAAGCTTGGCAACACCTTTCAATGAAAGTGCTTTTCCACAGTCTCTGCTTAGCTCTACTTGAAGAGGAAACAAACCATAGAGACAAAAGTGAGAACTAATTTTTTTGTAAAGTTTCAACGTGCTACTACGAACCATGTTAGATTTAGAGTTCCAAATTAATCTATCTATATAGGAGAGAACAGAGGGAAACATAAATATAAGAACTGCTACTGTAGACAAGCTTCAACCTAGAAGAACACAATTTGCTGAGCCAAGTGGGATTGTGTACTGATCATTACCACCACGTATCATCAAGATTGGGTGAAAAAATATTTGCTGGTATTTCAGAAACTCGTTATTGATTAGAAGCTTGGCAACCCCTCTCAATGAAAGTGCTTTTCCACAGTCTGTGCCTAGGGCTTCTTGAAGCAGAAAAAAACCATAGAGACAAAACTGAGAACTCCTTTATTTTGTCAAGTTTCAAAGAGCTAATACAAACCATGTTTGATATAGAGTTCCAAATTCATCTATCTCTATAGGAGAGAACAGAGTGAAACCTACAAATAAAAACTGCTACTGTAAACGAACGCTTCACCCTAGAAGAACAATATTTGATAAGCCAAGTGAGATTTGTGTACTTGTCATTACCACCACGTATCATCAAGATTGGGTGAAAAAATATTTGCTGGTATTTCGGAAACTCGTAATTTCTTGGATGCTTGGCAACCACTTTCAATGTAAGTGCTTTTCCACAGTCTCTGCTTAGGGCTACTTGAAGAGTAAACAAATCATACAGACAAAAGTGAGAACTCTTTTTTTTTGTCAAGTTTCAAAGAGCTACTACAAACCATGTTGGATTTAGAGTTCCAAATGCATCTATGTATATAGGAGAGAACAGAGGGAAACCTAAAACTATAAACTGCTAGTGTAAATGAACGCCTCAAACTAGAAGAACGAAATTTGGTGAGCCAAGTGGGATTTGTGTACCCATCATTACCACCAAGTATCATCAAGATTGGGTGAAAAAATATTTGCTGGTATTTCGAAAACTCGTTATTTCTTAGATGCTTGGCAACCCACTCAATGAAAGTGCTTTTCCACAGTCTGTGCCTAGGGCTACTTGAAGAGGAAACAAACCCTAGAGACAAAACTGAGAACTCCTGTATTTTGTCAAGTTTCCAAAAGCTACTACAATCCATGTTGGATTTAGAGTTTCAGATTCATCTATCTATATACGAGAGAACAGAGTGAAACCTACAAATGAAAACTGCTACTTGAAACGAACGCTTCAACCTAGAAGAACAAAATTTGGTGAGCCAAGTGGGATTTGTGTACTTGTCATTACCACCACGTATCATCAAGATTGGGTGAAAAAATATTTGCTGGTATTTTGGAAACTCGTAATTTCTTGGAAGCTTGGCAACCCCTTTCAATGAAAGTGCTTTTCCACATTCTGTGCCGACGGCTACTTGAAGAGGAAACAAACCAGAGAGACAAAACTGAGAACTCCTTTATTTTGTCAAGTTAAAAACAGCTACTACAAACCATGTTGGATTTAGAGTTCCAAATTCATCTATCCATATAGGAGAGAACAGAGTGAAAACTAAATATAAAAACTGCTACTGTAGACGAATGCCTCAACCTAGAAGAACAAAATTTGGTGAACCAGGTGGGATTTGTGTACTGATCATTACCACCAAGTATCATCAAGATTGGATGAAAAAATATTTGCTGGTATTTCGGAATCTCGTTGTTTCTTAGAAGCTTGGCAACCCCTCTCAATGAAAGTGCTTTTCCACAGTCTGTGCCTAGGGCTACGTGAAGAGGAAACAAACCATAGAGACAAAACTGAGGACTCCTTTATTTTGTCAAGTTTCAAAGAGCTACTACAAACCATGTAGGATTTAGAGTTCCAAATTCATCTATCTATATAGGAGAGAACAGAGTGAAACCTTAAAATAAAAACTGCTACTGTAAACGAACGCTTCAACCTAGAAGAACAAAATTTGGTGGGCCAAGTGTGATTTGTGTACGGATCATTACCACCAAGTATCATCATGATTGGGTGAAAAAATATTTGCTGGTATATCGGAAACTCGTTATTTCTTGGATGCTTGGCAACCCCTTTCAATTAAAGTGCTTTCCACAGTCTGTGACTAGGGCTACTTGAAGAGGAAACAAACCATAGAGATAAAACTGAGAACTACTTTATTTTGTCAAGTTTCAATGAGCTACTACAAACCACGTTGGATTTAGAGTTCCAAATTCATCTATCTATATAGGAGAGAACAGAGTGAAACCTAAAATTAAACACTGCACCTATAGACAAAAGCTACAACCTAGAAGAACACAATTTGGTGAGCCAAGTGGGATTTGTGTACTCATGATTACCACCACGTATCATCAAGATTGGTTGAGAAAATATTTGCTGGTATTTCGTAATCTCTTTATTTCTTGGAAGCTTGGCAACCCATCTCAATTAAAGTGCTTTTCCACATTCTGTGCCTAGGTCCCGTGAAGAGGAAACAAACGATAAAGACAAAACTGAGAACTACTTGATTTTGTCTAGTTTAAAAAAGCTACTACAAACCATTTTGGATTTAGAGTTCCAAATTCATCTATCTGTATAGGAGAGAAAAGATGAAACCTAAAAATAAAAACTGCTACTGTAAACGAACGATTCAACGTAGGAGAGCAAAATTTCGGGAGCCAGGTGGGATTTGTGTACCTGTCATTACCACCACGTATCATCAAGATTTGGTGAAAAAGTATTTGCTGGTATTTCGGAAACTCGTAATTTCGTGGAAGCTTGGCAACTCCTTTCAATGAAAGTGCTTTTCCACAGTCTCTGCTTAGGGCTACTTGAAGAGGAAACAAACCATAGAGACAAAACTGAGAACTCCTTTATTTTGTCAAGTTTCAAAGAGCTACTACAAACCATGTTGAATTTAGAGTTCCAAATTCATCTATCTATATAGGAGAGAACAAAGGGAAACCTAAAAATATAAACTGCTACTGTAAACGAACGCTGCAAACTAGAAGAACAAAATTTGATGAGCCAAGTGGGATTTGTGTACAGATAATTACCACCAAGTATAGTCAAGATTGGGTGAAAAAATATTTGCTGGTATTTTGGAAACTCGTTATTTCTTAGAAGCATGGCAACTCCTCTCAATGAAAGTGCTTTTCCACAGTCTGTGCCTAGGGCTACTTGAAGAGGAAACAAACCATAGAGACAAAACTGAGAACTTCTTTATTTTGTCAAGTTTCAAAAAGCTACTGCAAACCATGTTGGATTTAGAGTTCCAAATTTATGTATCCATATAGGAGAGAACAGAGTGAAACCTAAATATAAAAACTGCTACTGTACACGAATGCTTCAACGTAGAAGATCAAAATTTGGGGAACCAGGTGGTATTTGTGTACTGATCATTACCACCAAGTATCATCAAGATTGGGTGAAAAAATATTTGCTGGTATTTCGGAAACTCGTTAATTTTTAGAAGCTTGGCAACCCCTCTCAATGAAAGTGCTTTTCCACAGTCTGTGCCTAGGGCTACTTGAAGAGGGAACAAACCATAGAGACAAAACTGAGAACTCCTTTATTATGTCAAGTTTCAAAAAGCTACTACAATCCATGTTGGATTTAGAGTTTCAAATTCATCTAACTAGATAGGAGAGAACAGAGGGAAATTTAAAAATATAAACTGCTACGGTAAACGAACGCTTCAAACTAGAAGAACAAAATTTGGTGAGTCAGGTGGGATTTGTTTACTGATCATTACCACCAAGTATCATCAAGATTGGGTGAAAAAATATTTGCTGGTATTTCGGATACTCGTTATTTCTTGGAAGCTTGGCAACCCCTTTCAATGAAAGTGTTTTTCCACAGTCTGTGAGTAGGGCTTCTTGAAGAGGTAACAAAGCATAGAGACAAAATTGAGAACTACTTTTTTTTCAAGTTTCAAAGAGCTACTACAAACCGTGTTGGATTTAGAGTTAGAAATCCATCTATCTAGATAGGAGAGAACAGAGTGAAACCTAAATATGAAAACTGCTACTGTAGACAAACGCTTCAACCTAGAAGAACAAAATTGAGCCAAGTGGGATTGGTGTACTGATCATTACCAACAAGTATCATCAAGATTGGATGAAAAAATATTTGCTGGTATTTTGGAAACTCGTTACTTCTTAGAAGTTGGCAACCTATCTCAATGAAAGTGCTTTTCCACAGTCTGTGCCTATTGCTATTGAAGAGGAAACAAACCATAGAGACAAAACTGAGAACTCCTTTATTTTGTCAAGTTTCAAAGAGCTACTACAAACCATGTTGGATTTAGAGTTCCAAATTCATCTATCTATATAGGAGAGAACAGAGTGAAACCTAAATATAAAAACTACTACTGTAGACGAACGCTTCAACCTAGAAGAACACAATTTGGTGAGCCAAGTGGGATTTGTGTACTCATGATTACCACCACGTATCATCAAGATTGGTTGAAAAAATATTTGCTGGTATTTCGGAAACTCGTAATGTCTTGGGACCTTGGAAACCCCTTACAATGAAAGTTTTTTTTCCACAGTCTCTGCTTAGGGCTGCTTAAAGAGGAAACAAACCATAGAGACAAAATGAAAAGTACTTTTTTTGTCAAGTTTCAAAGAGCTACTACAAACCATGTTGGATTTAGAGTTCCTAATTCATCTATCTATATAGGAGAGATCAGAGGGAAACCTAAATATAAAAACTGCTACTGTTGACGAACGCTTTCAAGCTAGAAGAACAAAACTTCGTGAGCCAAGTGGGATTTGTGTACTGATCATTACCACCGAGTATCATCAATTTTGGGTGAAAAAATGTTTGCTGGTTTTCCGGAAACTTGTTATTTCTTAGAAGCTTTGCAACCCGTCTCAATGAAAGTGCTTTTCCACAGTCTGTGCCTAGGGCTACATGAAGAGGAAACAAACCATAGAGACAAAACTGAGAACTCCTTTATTTTGTCAAGTTAAAAACAGCTACTACAAACCATGTTGGATATAGAGTTCCAAATTCATCTATCTATATATTAGAGAACAGAGTGAAACCTAAAAATAAAAACTGCTACTGCAAACGAACGTTTCAACCTAGAAGAACAAAATTTGGTGAGCCAAGTAGGAATTGTGTACTTGTCATTACCACCAGGTATCATCAAGATTGGGTGAAAAAATATTTGCTGGTGTTTCGGAAACTCTTAATTTCTTGGAAGCTTGGCAACCCCTTTCAATGAAAGTGCTTTTCCACAGTCTCTGCTTAGGGCTACTTGAAGAGGAAACAAATGGTAGAGACAAAACTTAGAACTACTTTTTTTGGTCAAGTTTCAAAGAGCTACTACAAACAATGTTGGATTTAGAGTTCCAAGTTCATCTATCTGTATAGGAGAGAACAGTGGGAAACCTAAATATAAAAACTGCTACTGTAGACGAACTCTTCAACCTAGAAGAACAAAATTTGTTGAGCCAAGTGGGATTTGTGTACTGATAATTACCACCACGTATCGTCAAGATTGAGTGAAAAAGTATTTGCTCGTATTTCGTAAACTCATAATTTCTTGGAAGCTTGGCAACTCCTTTCAATGAAAGTGCTTTTCCACAGTCTGTACCTAGGGCTACCTGAAGAGGAAACAAATCATAGAGACAAAACTGAGAACTACTTTTTTTGTCAAGTTTCAAAGAGCTACTACAAACCATGTTGGATTTAGAGTTCCAAATTCAGCTATCTATATAGGAGAGAGCAGAGGGAAACCTAAATATATAAACTGCTACTGTAAATGAACGCTTCAACCTAGAAGAACAAAATTTGGTGAGCCAAGTTGGATTTGTGTACTTGTCATTACCACCATGTATCATCACGATTGGGTGAAAAAATATTTGCTCGTATTTCGGAAACTCGTTATTTCTTAGATGCTTGGCCACCCCTCAAAATGAAAGTGCTTTTCCACAGTCTGTGCCAAGGGCTACTTGAAGAGGAAACAAACCATAGGGACAATACTGAGAACTCCTTTATTTTGTTAAGTTTCAAAGAGCTATTACCAACCATGTTGGATTTAGAGTTCCAAATTCATCTATCAATATACGAGAGAACAGAGTAAAAACTAAATATAAAAACTACTACTGTAGAAGAACACTTAAACATAGAGGAAGAAAATTTGGTGAGCTAAGTGGGATTTGTGTACTGATCATTACCACCAAGTATCATCAAGATTGGGTAAAAAAATATTTGCTGGTATTTCGGAAACTCATTATTTCTTAGAAGTTTGGCAAACCCTCTCAATGCAAGTGCCTTTCCCCAGTCTGTGCCTAGGGCTACTTGAAGAGGAAACAAATCCTAGAGACAATACTGAGAACTATTTTATTTTGTCAAGTTTCAAAAAGCTACTACAAACCATGTTGGATTTATAGTTCCAAATTCATCTATCTATATAGAAGAGAACAGCGTGAAACCTAAATATAAAAACTGCTACTGTAGACGAACGCTACAACCTAGAAGAACAAAATTTGGTGAGCCAAGTGAGATTGTTGTACAGATCAACACCACCAAGAATCATCAAGATTGGGTGAAAAAATATTTGCTGGTATTTCGGAAACTCGTTATTTCTTAGAAGCTTGGCAACCCCTCTCAATGAAATTACTTTTCCCCAGTCTGTGCCTAGGGCTACTTGAAGATTAAACAAACCATAGAGACAAAACTGAGATCTCCTTTATTTTGTCAATTTTCAAAGAGCTACTACAAACCATGTTGGATTTAGAGTTCCAAATTCAGCTATCTATATAGGAGAGAGCAGAGGGAAACCTAAAAATATAAACTGCTACTGTAAATGAACGCTTCAACCTAGAAGAACAAAATTTGGTGAGTCAAGTGGGATTTGTGTACCTATCATTGCCACCACGTATCATCAAGATTGGGTGAGAAAAGATTTGCTGGTATGTCGGAAACTCGTAATTTCTTGGAGGCTTGGCCACCCCTCAAAATGAAAGTGCTTTTCCAAAGTCTCTCTGTAAGGCTACTTGAAGAGAAAACAAATAATAGAGACAAAACTGAGAACTCATTTATTTTGTCAAGTTTCAAAGAGCTACTAGAAACCATGTTGGATTAAGAGCTCCAAATTCATCTATCTATAGAGGAGAGAACAGAGGGAAACCTAAAAATATAAACTGCTACTACAAACGAACGCATCAAAATAGAAGAACAAAATTTGGTGAGTCAAGTGGGATTTGTGTACCCATCATTACCACCAAGTATCATCAAGATTGGGTGAAAAAATATTTGCTGGTATTTTGGAAACCCGTAATTTCTTGGTAGCTTGGCAACCCCTTTCAATGGAAATGCTTTTCCACAGTCTCTGCCTGGGCTACTTGAAGAGGAAACAAATCATAGAGACAAAACTGACACCTCCTTTATTTTGTCTAGTTTCAAAGAGCTACTACAAACCATGTTGGATTTAGAGTTAAAATTCATCTATCTATATAGGAGAGAACAGAGGGAAACCTAAAAATATAAACTGCTACTGTAAACGAACGCTTCAACCTAGAAGAACAAAATTTGGTGAGCCAAGTGGGATTTGTGTACTTGTCATTACCACCAAGTATCATCAAGATTGGGTGAAAAAATATTTGCTGGTATTTCGGAAACCCGTAATTTTTTGGGAGCTTTGCAAACCCTTTCAATGAAAGTGCTTTTCCACAGTCTGTGCTTAGGGCTACTTTAAGAGGAAACAAATCATAGAGACAAAACTGAGTACTCCTTTATTTTGTCAAGTTTCAAAGAGCTACTACAAACCATGCTGGATTTAGAGTTCCAAATTTATCTATCTATATAGGAGAGAACAGAGGGAAACCTAAAAATATAAACTGCTACTCTTAACGTACGCTTCAACCTAGAAGAACAAAATTTGGTGAGCCAAGTGGGATTTGTGTACTTGTCATTACCACCAAGTATCATCAAGATTGGGTGAAAAAATATTTGCTGGTATTTCGGAAAATCGTTATTTCTTAGAAGCCTGGCAACCCCTCTCAATGAAAGTGCTTTTCCACAGTCTCTGCCTAGGGCTACTTGAAGAGGAAAAAATACATAGAGACAAAACTGAGAACTTCTTCATTTTTTCAAGTTTCAAAGAGCTACTACAAACCTTGTTGGATTTAGAGTTCCAAATTCATCTATCTATATAGGAGAGAAGAAAGTGAAACCTAAAAAAAAAAAAAAAACTGCTACTGTAAACGAACGCTTCAACCTAGAAGAACAAAATTTGGTGAGCCAAGTGGGATTTTTGTACTGATCATTACCACCAAGTATCATCAATATTGGCTTAAAAAATATTTGCTGGTATTTCGGAAACTCGTTATTTCTTAGAAGCTTGGCAGCCTCTTTCAATGAAAGTGCTTTTCTACAGTTTGTGCCTAGGGCTACTTGAAGAGGAAAGAAACCATAGAGAAAAAACTGAGAACTCCTTTATTTTGTCAAGTTTCAAAGAGCTACTACAAACCATGTTGGATTTAACGTTCCAAATTCATCTATCTATGTAGGAGAGAACAGAGTGAAACCTAAAAATAAAAACTGCTACTGTAAACGAACGCTTCAACCTAGAAGAACACAATTTGGTGAGCCAAGTGGGATTTGTGTACTTGTCATTACAAAGAAGTATCATCAAGATTGGGTGAAAAAATATTTGCTTGTATTTTGGAAACTGTAATTTCTTGGAAGCTTGGCAACCCCTTTCAATGGAAGTGCTTTTCCACAGTCTCTGCCTCGGCTACTTGAAGAGGAAACAAATCATAGAGACAAAACTGAGAACTCCTTTATTTTGTCTAATTTCAAAGAGCTACTACAAACCATGTTGGATTTAGAGTTCCAAATTCATCTATCTATATAGGAGAGAACAGAGGGAAATCTAAAAATATAAACTGCTAGTGTAAACGAACGCTCCAACCTAGAAGAACAAAATTTAGTGAGCCAAGTGGGATTTGTGTACTTTTCATTACCACAAAGTATCATCAAGATAGGGTGAAAAAATATTTGCTTGTATTTCGGAAACTGTAATTTCTTGGAAGCTTGGCAACCCCTTTCAATGGAAGTGCTTTTCCACAGTCTCTGCCTCGGCTACTTGAAGAGGAAACAAATCATAGAGACAAAACTGAGAACTCCTTTATTTTGTCTAGTTTCAAAGAGCTACTACAAACGATGTTGGATTTAGAGTTCCAAATTCATCTATCTATATAGGAGAGAACAGAGGGAAATCTAAATATATAAACTGCTAGTGTAAATGAACGCTTCAACCTAGAAGAACAAAATTTGGTGAGCCAAGTGGGATTTGAGTACTTGTCATTACCACCAAGTATCATCAAGTTTGGGTGAAAAAATATTTGCTGGTATTTCGGAAACTCGTAATTTCTTGGAAGCTTGGCAACCCCTTTCAATGAAAGTGCTTTTAAACAGTCTCTGCTTAGGGATACTTGAGAAGGAAACAAATCATAGAGACAAAACTGAGAACTCCTTTATTTTGCCAAGTGTCAAAGAGCTACTACAATCCATGGTGGATTTAGAGTTCCAAATTCATCTATCTATATAGGAGAGAACAGAGGGACACCTAAAAATATAAACTGCAACTGTAAACGAACGCTTCAACCTAGAAGAACCAAATTTGGTGAGTCAGGTGGGATTTGTGTATTGATCATTTCCACCAGTATAATCAAGATTGGGTGAAAAAATATTTGCTGGTATTTTGGAAACTCGTTATTTCTTAGAAGCTTGGCAACAACTCTCAATTAAAGGGCTTTTTCACAGTCTGTGCCTAAGGCTACTTAAAGAGGAAACAAACCATAGAGACAAAACTGAGAACTCCTTTATTTTGTCAAGTTTCAAAGAGCTACTACAAACCATGTTGGATTTAGAGTTCCAAATTCATCTATCTATATAGGAGAGAACAGAGGGAAACCTAAAAATAAAAACTGCTCTTGTAAACGAACGCTTCAACCTAGAAGAGCAAAATTTGGTGAGCCAAGTGGGACTTGTGTACTTGTAATTACCACCAAATATCATCAAGATTGGGTGAGAAAATATTTGCTGGTATTTCGGAAATACGTAATTTTTTGGAAGCTTGGCAAACCCTTTCAATGAAAGTGCTTTTCCACAGTCTCTGCTTAGGGATACTTGAGAAGGAAACAAATCATAGAGACAAAACGGAGAACTCCTTTATTTTGCCAAGTGTCAAAGAGGTACTACAAACCATGTTGGATTTAGAGTTCCAATTTCATCTATCTATATAGGAGAGAACAGAGGGACACCTAACAATATAAACAGCAACTGTAAACGAACGCTTCAACTTAGAAGTACCAAATTTGGTGAGTCAATGGGATTTGTGTACTGATCATTACCACCAGTATCATCAAGATTGGGTGAAAAAATATTTGCTGGTATTTTGGAAACTCGTTATTTCTTAGAAGCTTGGCAACAACTCTCAATGAAAGGGCTTTTCCACAGTCTGTGCCTAGGGCTACTTAAAGAGGAAACAAACCATAGAGACAAAACTGAGAACTAATTTATTTTGTCAAGTATCAAAGAGCTACTACAAACCATGTTTTATTTAGAGTTCCAAATTCATCTATCTATATAGGAGAGAACAGAGGGAAACCTAAAAATATAAAGTGCTACTCTAAAAGAACGCTTCAAGCTAGAAGAACAAAATTTGGTGAGCCAAATGGGATTTGTGTCCTTGTCATTACCACCAAATATCATCAAGATTGGGTGAAAAAATATTTGCTGGTATTTCGGAAACTCGTTATTTTTTAGAAGCCAGGCAACCCCTCTCAATGAAAGTGCTTTTCCACAGTCTCTGCCTAGGGCTTCTTGAAGAAGAAACAAAACATAGAGACAAAACTGAGAACTTCTTCATTTTGTCAAGTTTCAAAGAGCTACTACAATGCATGTTGGATTTAGAGTTCCAAATTCATCTATCTATATATAAAAAAAAGAGTGAAACCTAAAAATAAAAACTGCTACTGTAAACGAACGCTTCAACCTAGAAGAACATAATTTGGTGAGCCAAGTGGGATTTGTGTACTTTTCATTACCACCAAGTATCATCAAGATGGGGTGAAAAAATATTTGCTGGTATTTCGGAAACCCGTAATTTTTTGGGAGCTTTGCAAACCCTTTCAATGAAAGTGCTTTTCCACAGTCTGTGCTTAGGGCTACTTTAAGAGGAAACAAATCATAGAGACAAAACTGAGTACTCCTTTATTTTGTCAAGTTTCAAAGAGCTACTACAAACCATGCTGGATTTAGAGTTCCAAATTTATCTATCTATATAGGAGAGAACAGAGGGAAACCTAAAAATATAAACTGCTACTCTTAACGTACGCTTCAACCTAGAAGAACAAAATTTGGTGAGCCAAGTGGGATTTGTGTACTTGTCATTACCACCAAGTATCATCAAGATTGGGTGAAAAAATATTTGCTGGTATTTCGGAAAATCGTTATTTCTTAGAAGCCTGGCAACCCCTCTCAATGAAAGTGCTTTTCCACAGTCTCTGCCTAGGGCTACTTGAAGAGGAAAAAATACATAGAGACAAAACTGAGAACTTCTTCATTTTTTCAAGTTTCAAAGAGCTACTACAAACCTTGTTGGATTTAGAGTTCCAAATTCATCTATCTATATAGGAGAGAAGAAAGTGAAACCTAAAAAAAAAAAAAAAAACTGCTACTGTAAACGAACGCTTCAACCTAGAAGAACAAAATTTGGTGAGCCAAGTGGGATTTTTGTACTGATCATTACCACCAAGTATCATCAATATTGGCTTAAAAAATATTTGCTGGTATTTCGGAAACTCGTTATTTCTTAGAAGCTTGGCAGCCTCTTTCAATGAAAGTGCTTTTCTACAGTTTGTGCCTAGGGCTACTTGAAGAGGAAAGAAACCATAGAGAAAAAACTGAGAACTCCTTTATTTTGTCAAGTTTCAAAGAGCTACTACAAACCATGTTGGATTTAACGTTCCAAATTCATCTATCTATGTAGGAGAGAACAGAGTGAAACCTAAAAATAAAAACTGCTACTGTAAACGAACGCTTCAACCTAGAAGAACACAATTTGGTGAGCCAAGTGGGATTTGTGTACTTGTCATTACAAAGAAGTATCATCAAGATTGGGTGAAAAAATATTTGCTTGTATTTTGGAAACTGTAATTTCTTGGAAGCTTGGCAACCCCTTTCAATGGAAGTGCTTTTCCACAGTCTCTGCCTCGGCTACTTGAAGAGGAAACAAATCATAGAGACAAAACTGAGAACTCCTTTATTTTGTCTAATTTCAAAGAGCTACTACAAACCATGTTGGATTTAGAGTTCCAAATTCATCTATCTATATAGGAGAGAACAGAGGGAAATCTAAAAATATAAACTGCTAGTGTAAACGAACGCTCCAACCTAGAAGAACAAAATTTAGTGAGCCAAGTGGGATTTGTGTACTTTTCATTACCACAAAGTATCATCAAGATAGGGTGAAAAAATATTTGCTTGTATTTCGGAAACTGTAATTTCTTGGAAGCTTGGCAACCCCTTTCAATGGAAGTGCTTTTCCACAGTCTCTGCCTCGGCTACTTGAAGAGGAAACAAATCATAGAGACAAAACTGAGAACTCCTTTATTTTGTCTAGTTTCAAAGAGCTACTACAAACGATGTTGGATTTAGAGTTCCAAATTCATCTATCTATATAGGAGAGAACAGAGGGAAATCTAAATATATAAACTGCTAGTGTAAATGAACGCTTCAACCTAGAAGAACAAAATTTGGTGAGCCAAGTGGGATTTGAGTACTTGTCATTACCACCAAGTATCATCAAGTTTGGGTGAAAAAATATTTGCTGGTATTTCGGAAACTCGTAATTTCTTGGAAGCTTGGCAACCCCTTTCAATGAAAGTGCTTTTAAACAGTCTCTGCTTAGGGATACTTGAGAAGGAAACAAATCATAGAGACAAAACTGAGAACTCCTTTATTTTGCCAAGTGTCAAAGAGCTACTACAATCCATGGTGGATTTAGAGTTCCAAATTCATCTATCTATATAGGAGAGAACAGAGGGACACCTAAAAATATAAACTGCAACTGTAAACGAACGCTTCAACCTAGAAGAACCAAATTTGGTGAGTCAGGTGGGATTTGTGTATTGATCATTTCCACCAGTATAATCAAGATTGGGTGAAAAAATATTTGCTGGTATTTTGGAAACTCGTTATTTCTTAGAAGCTTGGCAACAACTCTCAATTAAAGGGCTTTTTCACAGTCTGTGCCTAAGGCTACTTAAAGAGGAAACAAACCATAGAGACAAAACTGAGAACTCCTTTATTTTGTCAAGTTTCAAAGAGCTACTACAAACCATGTTGGATTTAGAGTTCCAAATTCATCTATCTATATAGGAGAGAACAGAGGGAAACCTAAAAATAAAAACTGCTCTTGTAAACGAACGCTTCAACCTAGAAGAGCAAAATTTGGTGAGCCAAGTGGGACTTGTGTACTTGTAATTACCACCAAATATCATCAAGATTGGGTGAGAAAATATTTGCTGGTATTTCGGAAATACGTAATTTTTTGGAAGCTTGGCAAACCCTTTCAATGAAAGTGCTTTTCCACAGTCTCTGCTTAGGGATACTTGAGAAGGAAACAAATCATAGAGACAAAACGGAGAACTCCTTTATTTTGCCAAGTGTCAAAGAGGTACTACAAACCATGTTGGATTTAGAGTTCCAATTTCATCTATCTATATAGGAGAGAACAGAGGGACACCTAACAATATAAACAGCAACTGTAAACGAACGCTTCAACTTAGAAGTACCAAATTTGGTGAGTCAATGGGATTTGTGTACTGATCATTACCACCAGTATCATCAAGATTGGGTGAAAAAATATTTGCTGGTATTTTGGAAACTCGTTATTTCTTAGAAGCTTGGCAACAACTCTCAATGAAAGGGCTTTTCCACAGTCTGTGCCTAGGGCTACTTAAAGAGGAAACAAACCATAGAGACAAAACTGAGAACTAATTTATTTTGTCAAGTATCAAAGAGCTACTACAAACCATGTTTTATTTAGAGTTCCAAATTCATCTATCTATATAGGAGAGAACAGAGGGAAACCTAAAAATATAAAGTGCTACTCTAAAAGAACGCTTCAAGCTAGAAGAACAAAATTTGGTGAGCCAAATGGGATTTGTGTCCTTGTCATTACCACCAAATATCATCAAGATTGGGTGAAAAAATATTTGCTGGTATTTCGGAAACTCGTTATTTTTTAGAAGCCAGGCAACCCCTCTCAATGAAAGTGCTTTTCCACAGTCTCTGCCTAGGGCTTCTTGAAGAAGAAACAAAACATAGAGACAAAACTGAGAACTTCTTCATTTTGTCAAGTTTCAAAGAGCTACTACAATGCATGTTGGATTTAGAGTTCCAAATTCATCTATCTATATATAAAAAAAAGAGTGAAACCTAAAAATAAAAACTGCTACTGTAAACGAACGCTTCAACCTAGAAGAACATAATTTGGTGAGCCAAGTGGGATTTGTGTACTTTTCATTACCACCAAGTATCATCAAGATGGGGTGAAAAAATATTTGCTGGTATTTCGGAAACCCGTAATTTCTTGGAAGCTTGGCAACCCCTTTCAATGGAAGTGCTTTTCCACAGTCTCTGCCTGGGCAACTTGAAAAGAAAACAAACCATAGAGAAAAAACTGAGAACATTTTTATTTTGTCAAGTTTCAAAGGGCTACTACAAACCATGTTGGATTTAGAGTTCCAAATTCATCTATCTATATAGGAGAGAACAGAGAGAAACCTAAAAACTAAAAACTGCTCTTGTAAACGAACGCTTCAACCTAGAAGAGCAAAATTTGGTGAGCCAAGTGGGATTTTTGTACTGATCATTACCACCAAGTATCATCAAGATTGGCTTAAAAAATATTTGCTGGTATTTCGGAAACTCGTTATTTCTTAGAAGCTTGGCAACCCCTTTCAATGAATGTGCTTTTCTACAGTTTGTGCCTAGGGCTACTTGAGGAGGAAAGAAACCATAAAGACAAAACTGAGAACTCCTTTATTTTGTCAAGTTTCAAAGAGCTACTACAAACCATGTTGGATTTAGAGTTCCAAATTCATCAATCTATATGGGAGAGAACAGAGTGAAACCAAAGAATAAATACTGCTACTGTAAACGAACGCTTCAACCTGAAAGAACACAATTTGTTGAGCCAATTGGGATTTGTGTACTGATCATTATCAAGACGTATCATCAAGATTGGGTGAAACAATATTTGCTGGTATTTCGGAAACTCGTTATTTCTTAGAAGCTTGTCAATCCCTCTCAATAAATTACCTTTTCCCCAGTCTGTGCCTAGGGCTACTTGAAGAGGAAACAAACCATAGAGACAAAACTGAGAACTTTTTATATTGTCAAGTTTCAAAGAGCTACTACAAACCATGTTGGATTTAAAGTTCCAAATTCCTCTATCTATATAGGAGAGAACAGAGGGAAACCTAAAAATATACACTGCTACTGTAAAAGAACGCTTCAACGTAGAAGAACAAAACTTGGTGAGCCAAGTGGGATTTGTGTCCTTGTCATTACCACCAAGTATCATCAAGATTGCGTGAAAAAATATTTGCTGGTATTTCGGAAACTCGATATTTCCTAGAAGCCTGGCAACCCCTCTCAATGAAAGTGCTTTTGCACAGTCTGTGCCTAGGGCTACTTGAAGAGGAAACAAAATATAGAGACAAATCTGAGAACTCATTCATTTTGTCAAGTTTCAAAGAGCTACTACAAACCATGTTGGATTTAGAGTTCCAAATTCATCTATCTATATAAAAGAGAACAGAGTGAAACCTAAAAATAAAAACTGCTACTGTAAACGAACACGTCCACCTAGAAGAACACAATTTGGTGAGGCAAGTGGGATTTGTGTATTTGTCATTACCACCAAGTATCATCAAGATTGGATGAAAAAATATTTGCTGGTATTTCGGAAACTCGTTATTTCATAGAAGCTTCGGAACACCTCTCAATGAATGTACTTTTCCCCAGTCTGTGCCTAGGGCTATTTGAAGAGGAAAGAAACCATAGAGACAAAACAGAGAATATTTTTATTTTGTCAAGTTTCAAAGAGCTACTACAAACCATGTTGGATTTAGAGTTCCAAATTCATCTATCTATATAGGAGAGAACAGAGGGAAACCTAAAAATAAAAACTGCTCTTGTAAACGAACGCTTCAACCTAGAAGAGCAAAATTTGGTGAGCCAAGTGGGATTTTTGTACTTGTAATTACCACCAAATATCATCAAGATTGGGTGAAAAAATATTTGCTGGTATTTCGGAAACCCGTAATTTTTTGGGAGCTTGGCAAACCCTTTCAATGAAAGTGCTTTTCCACAGTCTCTGCTTAGGGCTACTTGAAGAGGAAACAAATCATAGAGACAAAACTGAGAACATTTTTATTGTGTCAAGTTTCAAAGAGCTACTGCAAACCATGTTGGATTTAGAGTTCCAAATTCATCTATCTATATAGGAGAGAACAGAGGGAAACCTAAAAATAAAAACTGCTCTTGTAAACGAACGCTTCAACCTAGAAGAGCAAAATTTGGTGAGCCAACTGGGATTTGTGTACTTGTAATTACCACCAAATATCATCAAGATTTGGTGAAAAAATATTTGCTTGTATTTCGGAAACCCGTAATTTTTTGGGAGCTTGGCAAACCCTTTCAATGAAAGTGCTTTTCCACAGTCTTTGCTTAGGGCTACTTGAAGAGGAAACAAATCATAGAGACAAAACTGAGTACTCCTTTATTTTGTCAAGTTTCAAAGAGCTACTACAAACCATGTTGGATTTAGAGTTCCAAATTCCTCTATGTATATAGGAGAGAACAGAGGGAAACCTAAAATTATAAACTGCTACTGTAAAAGAACGCTTCAACCTAGAAGAACAAAATTTGGTGAGCCAAGTGGGATTTGTGTCCTTGTCATTACCACCAAATATCATCAAGATTGGGTGAAAAAATATTTGCTGGTATTTCCTAAACTCGTTATTTCTTAGAAGCCTGGCAACCCCTCTCAATGAAAGTGCTTTTAAACAGTCTCTGCCTAGGGCTACTTGAAGAGGAAACAAAACATAGAGACAAAACTGAGAACTTCTTCATTTTGTCAAGTTTCAAAGAGCTACTACAATGCATGTTGGATTTAGAGTTCCAAATTCATCTATCTATATAAAAAAGAACAGAGTGAAACCTAAAAATAAAAACTGCTACTCTAAACGAACGCTCCAAACTAGAAGAACAAAATTTGGTGAGCCAAGTGGGATTTGTGTACTTTTCATTACCACCAAGTATCATCAAGATTGGGTGAAAAAATATTTGCTGGTATTTCGGAAACCCGTAATTTCTTGGAAGCTTGGCAACCCCTTTCAATGGAAGTGCTTTTCCACAGTCTCTGCCTGGGCTACTTGAAGAGGAAACAAATCATAGAGACAAAACTGAGAAGTCCTTTATTTTGTCTAGTTTCAAAGAGCTACTACAAACCAGGTTGGATTTAGAGTTCCAAATTCATCTATCTATATAGGAGAGAACAGAGGGAAACCTAAAAATATAAACTGCTAGTGTAAACGAACGCTTCAACCTAGAAGAACAAAATTTGGTGAGCCAAGTGGGATTTGAGTACTTGTCATTACCACCAAGTATCATCAAGATTGGGTCAAAAAATATTTGCTGGTATTTCGGAAACTCGTAATTTCTTGGGAGCTTGGCAACCCCTTTCAATGAAAGTGCTTTTCCACAGTCTCTGCTTAGGGATACTTGAGAAGGAAACAAATCATAGAGACAAAACTGAGAACTCCTTTATTTTGACAAGTGTCAAAGAGCTACTAAAAACCATGTTGGATTTAGAGTTCCAAATTCATCTATCTATATAGGATAGAACAGAGGGAAACCTAAAAATATAAACTGCTACTCTAAAAGAACGCTTCATCCTAGAAGAACAAAATTTGGTGAGCCAAGTGGGATTTGTGTACCGATGATTACCACCAAATATCATCAAGACTGGGTGAAAAAATATTTGCTGGTATTTCGGAAACTCGTAATTTCATGGAAATTGGCAACCCCTTTCAATGAAAGTGCTTTTCCACAGTCTCTGCTTAGGGATACTTGAGAAGGAAACAAATCATAGAGACAAAACTGAGAACTCCTTTATTTTGCCAAGTGTCAAAGAGCTACTACAAACCATGTTGGATTTAGAGTTCCAAATTCATCTATCTATATAGGATAGAACAGAGGGAAACCTAAAAATATAAACTGCTACTCTAAAAGAACGCTTCATCCTAGAAGAACAAAATTTGGTGAGTCAAGTGGGATTTGTGTACCGATGATTACCACCAAATATCATCAAGACTGGGTGAAAAAATATTTGATGGTATTTCGGAAACTCGTTATTTCTTAGAAGCTTGGCAACCCCTCTCAATAAATGTGCTTTTCCCCAGTCTGTGCCTAGAGCTACTTGAAGAGGAAACAAACCATAGAGACAAAACTGAGAACTTTTTTATTTTGTCAAGTTTCAAAGAGCTACTACAAACCATGTTGGATTTAGAGTTCCAAATTCATCTATCTATATAGGAGAGAACAGAGGGAAACCTAAAAATAAAAACTGCTCTTGTAAACGAACGCTTCAACCTAGAAGAGCAAAATTTGTGAGCCAAGTGGGACTTGTGTACTTGTAATTACCACCAAATATCATCAAGATTGGGTGAAAAAATATTTGCTGGTATTTCAGAAACCCGTAATTTTTTGGGAGCTTGGCAAACCCTTTCAATGAAAGTGCTTTTCCACAGTCTCTGCTTAGGGCTACTTGAAGAGGAAACAAATCATAGAGACAAAACTGAGTACTCCTTTATTTTGTCAAGTTTCAAAGAGCTACTACAAACCATATTGGATTTAGAGTTCCAAATTCATCTATCTATATAGGAGAGAACAGAGGGAAACCTAAAAATATAAACTGCTACTCTAAAAGAAAGCTTCAACATAGAAGAACAAAATTTGGTGAGCCAAGTGGCATTTGTGTCCTTGTCATTACCACCAAATATCATCAAGATTGGGTGAAAAAATATTTGCTGGTATTTCGGAAACTCGTTATTTCTTAGAAGCCTGGCAACCCCTCTCAATGAAAGTGCTTTTCCACAATCTCTGCCGAGGGCTTCTTGAAGAGGAAACAAAACATAGAGACAAAACTGAGAACTTCTTCATTTTGTCAAGTTTCAAAGAGCTACTACAATGCATGTTGGATTTAGAGTTCCAAATTCATCTATCTATATAAAAAAGAACAGAGTGAAACCTAAAAATAAAACTGCTACTGTAAATGAACGCTTCAACCTAGAAGAACATAATTTGGTGAGCCAAGTGGGATTTGTGTACTTTTCATTACCACCAAGTATCATCAAGATGGGGTGAAAAAATATTTGCTAGTATTTCGGAAACCCGTTATTTCTTGGAAGATTGGGAACCCCTTTCAATGGAAGTGCTTTTCCACAGTCTCTGCCTTTGCTACTTGAAGAGGAAACAAACCATAGAGACAAAACTGAGAACATTTTTATTTTGTCATTTTTCAAAGAGCTACTAGAAACCATTTTGGATTTAGAGTTCCAAATTCATCTATCTATATAGGAGAGAACAGAGGGAAACCTAAAAATAAAAACTGCTCTTGTAAACGAACGCTTCAACCTAGAAGAGCAAAATTTGGTGAGCCAAGTGGGATTTGTGTACTTGTAATTATCACCAAATATCATCAAGATTGGGTGAAAAAATATTTGCTGGTATTTCCGAAACCCGTAATTTTTTGGGAGCTTGGCAAACCCTTTCAATGAAAGTGCCATTCCACAGTCTCTGCTTAGGGCTACTTGAAGAGGAAACAAATCATAGAGACAAAACTGAGTACTCCTTTATTTTGTCAAGTTTCAAAGAGCTACTACAATGCATGTTGGATTTAGAGTTCCAAATTCATCTATCTATATAGGAGAGAACAGAGGGACACCTAAAAATATAAACTGCAACTGTAAACGAACGCTTCAACCTAGAAGAACCAAATTTGGTGAGTCAAATGAGATTTGTGTACTGATCATTACCACCAGTATCATCAAGATTGTGTGAAAAAATATTTGCTGGTATTTTGGAAACTCGTTATTTGTTAGAAGCTTGGCAACAACTCCCAATGAAAGGGCTTTTCCACAGATTGTGCCTAGGGCTACTTAAAGAGGAAACAAACCATAGAGACAAAACTGAGAACTCCTTTATTTTGTCAAGTTTCAAAGAGCTACTACAAACCATGTTGGATTTAGAGTTCCAAATTCATCAAATATATAGGAGAGAACAGAGGGAAACCTAAAAATAAAAACTGCTCTTGTAAACGAACGCTTCAACCTAGAAGAGCAAAATTTGGTGAGCCAAGTGGGATTTGTGTCCTTGTCATTACCACCAAATATCATCAAGATTGGGTGAAAAAATATTTGCTGGTATTTCAAAAACTCGTTATATCTTAGAAGCCTGACAACCCCTCTCAATGAAAGTGCTTTTCCACAGTCTCTGCCTAGGGCTACTTGAAAAGGAAACAAGTCATAGAGACAAAACTGAGAACTTCTTCATTTTGTCAAGTTTCAAAGAGCTACTACAATGCATGTTGGATTTAGAGTTCCAAATTCATCTATCTATTTAAAAAAGAACAGAGTGAAACCTAAAAATAAAAACTGCTACTGTAAACGAACGCTTCAACCTAGAAGAACAAAATTTGGTGAGCCAAGTGGGATTTGTGTACTTTTCATTACCTCCAAGTATCATCAAGATTGGGTGAAAAAATATTTGCTGGTATTTCGGAAACCCGTAATTTCTTGGAAGCTTGGCAACCCCTTTCAAAGGAAGTGCTTTTCCACAGTCTCTGCCTGGGCTACTTGAAGAGGAAACAAATCATAGAGACAAAAATGAGAACTCCTTTATTTTGTCTAATTTCAAAGAGCTACTACAAACCATGTTGGATTTAGAGTTCCAAATTCATCTATCTATATAGGAGAGAACAGAGGGAAACCTAAAAATATAAACTGCTAGTGTAAACGAACGCTTCAACCTAGAAGAACAAAATTTGGTGAGCCAAGTGGGATTTGAGTACTTGTCATTACCACCAAGTATCATCAAGATTGGGTGAGAAAATATTTGCTGGTATTTCGGAAATACGTAATTTTTTGGAAGCTTGGCAAACCCTTTCAATGAAAGTGCTTTTCCACAGTCTATGCTTAGGGATACTTGAGAAGGAAACAAATCATAGAGACAAAACTGAGAACTCCTTTATTTTGCCAAGTGTCAAAGAGCTACTACAAACCATGTTGGATTTAGAGTTCCAAATTCATCTATCTATATAGGATAGAACAGAGGGAAACCTAAAAATATATACTGCTACTCTAAAAAACGCTTCATCCTAGAAGAACAAAATTTGGTGAGCCAAGTGGGATTTGTGTACCGATGATTACCACCAAATATCATCAAGACTGGGTGAAAAAATATTTGCTGGTATTTCGGAAACTCGTAATTTCATGGAAGTTGGCAACCCCTTTCAATGAAAGTGCTTTTCCACAGTCTCTGCTTAGGGATACTTGAGAAGGAAACAAATCATAGAGACAAAACTGAGAACTCCTTTATTTTGCCAAGTGTCAAAGAGCTACTACAAACCATGTTGGATTTAGAGTTCCAAATTCAGCTATCTATATAAGAGAGAACACAGGGAAACCTAAAAATATAAACTGCTACTCTAAAAGAACGCTTCATCCTAGAAGAACAAAATTTGGTGAGTCAAGTGGGATTTGTGTACCGATGATTACCACCAAATATCATCAAGACTGGGTGAAAAAATATTTGATGGTATTTCGGAAACTCGTTATTTCTTAGAAGCTTGGCAACCCCTCTCAATAAATGTGCTTTTCCACAGTCTGTGCCTAGAGCTACTTGAAGAGGAAACAAACCATAGAGACAAAACTGAGAACTTTTTTTTTTGTCAAGTTTCAAAGAGCTACTACAAACCATGTTGGATTTAGAGTTCCAAATTCATCTATCTATATAGGAGAGAACAGAGGGAAACCTAAAAATAAAAACTGCTCTTGTAAACGAACGCTTCAACCTAGAAGAGCAAAATTTGTGAGCCAAGTGGGACTTGTGTACTTGTAATTACCACCAAATATCATCAAGATTGGGTAAAAAAAATATTTGCTGGTATTTCGGAAACCCGTAATTTTTTGGGAGCTTGGCAAACCCTTTCAATGAAAGTGCTTTTCCACAGTCTCTGCTTAGGGCTACTTGAAGAGGAAACAAATCATAGAGACAAAACTGAGTACTCCTTTATTTTGTCAAGTTTCAAAGAGCTACTACAAACCATATTGGATTTAGAGTTCCAAATTCATCTATCTATATAGGAGAGAACAGAGGGAAACCTAAAAATATAAACTGCTACTCTAAAAGAAAGCTTCAACATAGAAGAACAAAATTTGGTGAGCCAAGTGGCATTTGTGTCCTTGTCATTACCACCAAATATCATCAAGATTGGGTGAAAAAATATTTGCTGGTATTTCGGAAACTCGTTATTTCTTAGAAGCCTGGCAACCCCTCTCAATGAAAGTGCTTTTCCACAATCTCTGCCTAGGGCTTCTTGAAGAGGAAACAAAACATAGAGACAAAACTGAGAACTTCTTCATTTTGTCAAGTTTCAAAGAGCTACTACAATGCATGTTGGATTTAGAGTTCCAAATTCATCTATCTATATAAAAAAGAACAGAGTGAAACCTAAAAATAAAAACTGCTACTCTAAAAGAACGCTTCAAGCTAGAAGAACAAAATTTGGTGAGCCAAGTGGGATTTGTGTCCTTGTCATTACCACCAAATATCATCAAGATTGGGTGAAAAAATATTTGCTGGTATTTCGGAAACTCGTTATTTTTTAGAAGCCAGGCAACCCCTCTCAATGAAAGTGCTTTTCCACAGTCTCTGCCTAGGGCTTCTTGAAGAAGAAACAAAACATAGAGGCAAAACTGAGAATTCTTCATTTTGTCAAGTTTCAAAGAGCTACTACAATGCATGTTGGATTTAGAGTTCCAAATTCATCTATCTATATATAAAAAAAAGAGTGAAACCTAAAAATAAAAACTGCTACTGTAAACGAACGCTTCAACCTAGAAGAACATAATTTGGTGAGCCAAGTGGGATTTGTGTACTTTTCATTACCACCAAGTATCATCAAGATGGGGTGAAAAAATATTTGCTGGTATTTCGGAAACCCGTAATTTCTTGGAAGCTTGGCAACCCCTTTCAATGGAAGTGCTTTTCCACAGTCTCTGCCTGGGCAACTTGAAAAGAAAACAAACCATAGAGAAAAAACTGAGAACATTTTTATTTTGTCAAGTTTCAAAGGGCTACTACAAACCATGTTGGATTTAGAGTTCCAAATTCATCTATCTATATAGGAGGGAACAGAGGGAAACCTAAAAACTAAAAACTGCTCTTGTAAACGAACGCTTCAACCTAGAAGAGCAAAATGTGGTGAGCCAAGTGGGATTTTTGTACTGATCATTACCACCAAGTATCATCAAGATTGGCTTAAAAAATATTTGCTGGTATTTCGGAAACTCGTTATTTCTTAGAAGCTTGGCAACCCCTTTCAATGAATGTGCTTTTCTACAGTTTGTGCCTATTGCTACTTGAGGAGGAAAGAAACCATAGAGACAAAACTGAGAACTCCTTTATTTTGTCAAGTTTCAAAGAGCTACTACAAACCATGTTGGATTTAGAGTTCCAAATTCATCAATCTATATGGGAGAAAACAGAGTGAAACCAAAGAATAAATACTGCTACTGTAAACGAACGCTCCAACCTAGAAGAACAAAATTTGGTGAGCCAAGTGGGATTTGTGTACTTTTCATAACCACCAAGTATCATCAAGATTGGGTGAAAAAATATTTGCTGGTATTTCGGAAACCCGTAATTTCTTGGAAGCTTGGCAACCCCTTTCAAAGGAAGTGCTTTTCCACAGTCTCTGACTGGGCTACTTGAAGAGGAAACAAATCATAGAGACAAATCTGAGTACTCCTTTATTTTGTCAAGTTTCAAAGAGCTACTAGAAACCATGTTGGATTTAGAGTTCCAAATTCATCTATCTATATAGGAGAGAACAGAGGGAAACCTAAAAATATAAACTGCTACTCTAAAAGAACGCTTCATCCTAGAAGAACAAAATTTGGTGAGCCAAGTGGGATTTGTGTACCGATGATTACCACCAAATATCATCAAGACTGGGTGAAAAAATATTTGCTGGTATTTCGGAAACTCGTAATTTCAAGGAAGTTGGCAACCCCTTTCAATGAAAGTGCTTTTCCACAGTCTCTGCTTAGGGATACTTGAGAAGGAAACAAATCATAGAGACAAAACTGAGAACTCCTTTATTTTGCCAAGTGTCAAAGAGCTACTACAAACCATGTTGGATTTAGAGTTCCAAATTCATCTATCTATATAGGATAGAACAGAGGGAAACCTAAAAATATAAACTGCTACTCTAAAAGAACGCTTCATCCTAGAAGAACAAAATTTGGTGAGTCAAGTGGGATTTGTGTACCGATGATTACCACCAAATATCATCAAGACTGGGTGAAAAAATATTTGATGGTATTTCGGAAAATCGTTATTTCTTAGAAGCTTGGCAACCCCTCTCAATAAATGTGCTTTTCCCCAGTCTGTGCCTAGAGCTACTTGAAGAGTAAACAAACCATAGAGACAAAACTGAGAACTTTTTTATTTTGTCAAGTTTCAAAGAGCTACTACAAACCATGTTGGATTTAGAGTTCCAAATTCATCTATCTATATAGGAGAGAACAGAGGGAAACCTAAAAATAAAAACTGCTCTTGTAAACGAACGCTTCAACCTAGAAGAGCAAAATTTGTGAGCCAAGTGAGACTTGTGTACTTGTAATTACCACCAAATATCATCAAGATTGGGTGAAAAAATATTTGCTGGTATTTCAGAAACCCGTAATTTTTTGGGAGCTTGGCAAACCCTTTCAATGAAAGTGCTTTTCCACAGTCTCTGCTTAGGGCTACTTGAAGAGGAAACAAATCATAGAGACAAAACTGAGTACTCCTTTATTTTGTCAAGTTTCAAAGAGCTACTACAAACCATATTGGATTTAGAGTTCCAAATTCATCTATCTATATAGGAGAGAACAGAGGGAAACCTAAAAATATAAACTGCTACTCTAAAAGAAAGCTTCAACATAGAAGAACAAAATTTGGTGAGCCAAGTGGCATTTGTGTCCTTGTCATTACCACCAAATATCATCAAGATTGGGTGAAAAAATATTTGCTGCTATTTCGGAAACTCATTATTTCTTAGAAGCCTGGCAACCCCTCTCAATGAAAGTGCTTTTCCACAGTCTCTGCTTAGGGATACTTGAGAAGGAAACAAATCATAGAGACAAAACTGAGAACTCCTTTATTTTGCCAAGTGTCAAAGAGTTACTACAAACCATGTTGGATTTAGAGTTCCAAATTCATCTATCTATATAGGAGAGAACAGAGGGACACCTAAAAATATAAACTGCAACTGTAAATGAACGCTTCAACCTAGAAGAACCAAATTTGGTGACTCAAGTGCGATTTGTGTACTGATCATTACCACCAGTATCATCAAGATTGTGTGAAAAAATATTTGCTGGTATTTTGGAAACTCGTTATTTCTTAGAAGCTTGGCAACAACTCTCAATGAAAGGGCTTTTCCCCAGTCTGTGCCTAGGGCTACTTAAAGAGGAAACAAACCATAGAGACAAAACTGAGAACTCCTTTATTTTGTCAAGTTTCAAAGAGCTACTACAAACCATGTTGGATTTAGAGTTCCAAATTCATCTATCTATATAGGAGAGAACAGAGGGAAACCTAAAAATAAAAACTGCTCTTGTAAACGAACGCTTCAACCTAGAAGAGCAAAATTTGGTGAGCCAAGTGGGATTTGTGTCCTTGTCATTACAACCAAATATCATCAAGATTGGGTGAAAGAATATTTGCTGGTATTTCGGAAACACGTAATTTTTTGGGAGCTTGGCAATCCCTTTCAATGAAAGTGCTTTTCCATAGTCTCTGCTTAGGGCTACTTGAAGAGGAAACAAATCATAGAGACAAATCTGAGTACTCCTTTATTTTGTCAAGTTTCAAAGAGCTACTAGAAACCATGTTGGATTTAGAGTTCCAAATTCATCTATCTATATAGGAGAGAACAGAGGGAAACCTAAAAATATAAACTGCTACTCTAAAAGAACGCTTCATCCTAGAAGAACAAAATTTGGTGAGCCATGTGGGATTTGTGTCCTTGTCATTACCACCAAATATCATCACTATTGGGTGAAAAAATATTTGCTGGTATTTCGGAAACTCGTTATTTCTTAGAAGCCTGGCAAACCCTCTCAATGAAAGTGCTTTTCCACAGTCTCTGCCTAGGGCTACTTGAAGAGGAAACAAAACATAGAGACATAACTGAGAACTTCTTCATTTTGTCAAGTTTCAAAGAGCTACTACAATGCATGTTGGATTTAGAGTTCCAAATTCATCTATCTATATAGGAGAGAACAGAGGGACACCTAAAAATATAAACTGCAACTGTAAACGAACGCTTCAACCTAGAAGAACCAAATTTGGTGAGTCAAATGAGATTTGTGTACTGATCATTACCAGCAGTATCATCAAGATTGTGTGAAAAATATTTGCTGGTATTTTGGAAACTCGTTATTTGTTAGAAGCTTGGCAACAACTCCCAATGAAAGGGCTTTTCCACAGATTGTGCCTAGGGCTACTTAAAGAGGAAACAAACCATAGAGACAAAACTGAGAACTCCTTTATTTTGTCAAGTTTCAAAGAGCTACTACAAACCATGTTGGATTTAGAGTTCCAAATTCATCTATCTATATAGGAGAGAACAGAGGGAAACCTAAAAATAAAAACTGCTCTTGTAAACGAACGCTTCAACCTAGAAGAGCAAAATTTGGTGAGCCAAGTGGGATTTGTGTCCTTGTCATTACCACCAAATATCATCAAGATTGGGTGAAAAAATATTTGCTGGTATTTCAAAAACTCGTTATATCTTAGAAGCCTGACAACCCCTCTCAATGAAAGTGCTTTTCCACAGTCTCTGCCTAGGGCTACTTGAAGAGGAAACAAGTCATAGAGACAAAACTGAGAACTTCTTCATTTTGTCAAGTTTCAAAGAGCTACTACAATGCATGTTGGATTTAGAGTTCCAAATTCATCTATCTATATAAAAAAGAACAGAGTGAAACCTAAAAATAAAAACTGCCACTGTAAACGAACGCTTCAACCTAGAAGAACAAAATTTGGTGAGCCAAGTGGGATTTGTGTACTTTTCATTACCACCAAGTATCATCAAGATATGGTGAAAAAATATTTGCTGGTATTTCGGAAACCCGTAATTTCTTGGAAGCTTGGGAACCCCTTTCAATGGAAGTGCTTTTCCACAGTCTCTGGCTGGGCTACTTGAAGAGGAAACAAATCATAGAGACAAAAATGAGAACTCCTTTATTTTGTCTAATTTCAAAGAGCTACTACAAACCATGTTGGATTTAGAGTTCCAAATTCATCTATCTATATAGGAGAGAACAGAGGGAAACCTAAAAATATAAACTGCTAGTGTAAACGAACGCTTCAACCTAGAAGAACAAAATTTGGTGAGCCAAGTGGGATTTGAGTACTTGTCATTACCACCAAGTATCATCAAGATTGGGTGAAAAAATATTTTCTGGTATTTCGGAAACTCGTAATTTCATGGAAGCTTGGCAACCCCTTTCAATGAAAGTGCTTTTCCACAGTCTCTGCTTAGGGATACTTGAGAAGGAAACAAATCATAGAGACAAAACTGAGAACTCCTTTATTTTGCCAAGTGTCAAAGAGTTACTACAAACCATGTTGGATTTAGAGTTCCAAATTCATCTATCTATATAGGAGAGAACAGAGGGACACCTAAAAATATAAACTGCAACTGTAAATGAACGCTTCAACCTAGAAGAACCAAATTTGGTGAGTCAAGTGGGATTTGTGTACTGATCATTACCACCAGTATCATCAAGATTGTGTGAAAAAATATTTGCTGGTATTTTGGAAACTCGTTATTTCTTAGAAGCTTGGCAACAACTCTCAATGAAAGGGCTTTTCCCCAGTCTGTGCCTAGGGCTACTTAAAGAGGAAACAAACCATAGAGACAAAACTGAGACCTCCTTTATTTTGTCAAGTTTCAAAGAGCTACTACAAACCATGTTGGATTTAGAGTTCCAAATTCATCTATCTATATAGGAGAGAACAGAGGGAAACCTAAAAATAAAAACTGCTCTTGTAAACGAACGCTTCAACCTAGAAGAGCAAAATTTGGTGAGCCAAGTGGGATTTGTGTCCTTGTCATTACCACCAAATATCATCAAGATTGGGTGAAAGAATATTTGCTGGTATTTCGGAAACACTTAATTTTTTGGGAGCTTGGCAATCCCTTTCAATGAAAGTGCTTTTCCATAGTCTCTGCTTAGGGCTACTTGAAGAGGAAACAAAACATAGAGACATAACTGAGAACTTCTTCATTTTGTCAAGTTTCAAAGAGCTACTACAATGCATGTTGGATTTAGAGTTCCAAATTCATCTATCTATATAGGAGAGAACAGAGGGACACCTAAAAATATAAACTGCAACTGTAAACGAACGCTTCAACCTAGAAGAACCAAATTTGGTGAGTCAAGTGAGATTTGTGTACTGATCATTACCACCAGTATCATCAAGATTATGAGAAAAAATATTTGCTGGTATTTTGGAAACTCGTTATTTGTTAGAAGCTTGGCAACAACTCCCAATGAAAGGGCTTTTCCACAGATTGTGCCTAGGGCTACTTAAAGAGGAAACAAACCATAGAGACAAAACTGAGAACTCCTTTATTTTGTCAAGTTTCAAAGAGCTACTACAAACCATGTTGGATTTAGAGTTCCAAATTCATCTATCTATATTGGAGAGAACAGAGGGAAACCTAAAAATAAAAACTGCTCTTGTAAACGAACGCTTCAACCTAGAAGAGCAAAATTTGGTGAGCCAAGTGGGATTTGTGTCCTTGTCATTACCACCAAATATCATCAAGATTGGGTGAAAAAATATTTGCTGGTATTTCAAAAACTTGTTATTTCTTAGAAGCCTGACAACCCCTCTCAATGAAAGTGCTTTTCCACAGTCTCTGCCTAGGGCTACTTGAAGAGGAAACAAGTCATAGAGACAAAACTGAGAACTTCTTCATTTTGTCAAGTTTCAAAGAGCTACTACAATGCATGTTGGATTTAGAGTTCCAAATTCATCTATCTATATAAAAAAGAACAGAGTGAAACCTAAAAATAAAAACTGCTACTGTAAACGAACGCTTCAACCTAGAAGAACAAAATTTGGTGAGCCAAGTGGGATTTGTGTACTTTTCATTACCACCAAGTATCATCAAGATATGGTGAAAAAATATTTGCTGGTATTTCGGAAACCCGTAATTTCTTGGAAGCTTGGGAACCCCTTTCAATGGAAGTGCTTTTCCACAGTCTCTGCCTGGGCTACTTGAAGAGGAAACAAATCATAGAGACAAAAATGAGAACTCCTTTATTTTGTCTAATTTCAAAGAGCTACTACAAACCATGTTGGATTTAGAGTTCCAAATTCATCTATCTATATAGGAGAGAACAGAGGGAAACCTAAAAATATAAACTGCTAGTGTAAACGAACGCTTCAACCTAGAAGAACAAAATTTGGTGAGCCATGTGGGATTTGAGTACTTGTCATTACCACCAAGTATCATCAAGATTGGGTGAAAAAATATTTTCTGGTATTTCGGAAACTCGTAATTTCATGGAAGCTTGGCAACCCCTTTCAATGAAAGTGCTTTTCCACAGTCTCTGCTTAGGGATACTTGAGAAGGAAACAAATCATAGAGACAAAACTGAGAACTCCTTTATTTTGCCAAGTGTCAAAGAGTTACTACAAACCATGTTGGATTTAGAGTTCCAAATTCATCTATCTATATAGGAGAGAACAGAGGGACACCTAAAAATATAAACTGCAACTGTAAATGAACGCTTCAACCTAGAAGAACCAAATTTGGTGACTCAAGTGCGATTTGTGTACTGATCATTACCACCAGTATCATCAAGATTGTGTGAAAAAATATTTGCTGGTATTTTGGAAACTCGTTATTTCTTAGAAGCTTGGCAACAACTCTCAATGAAAGGGCTTTTCCCCAGTCTGTGCCTAGGGCTACTTAAAGAGGAAACAAACCATAGAGACAAAACTGAGAACTCCTTTATTTTGTCAAGTTTCAAAGAGCTACTACAAACCATGTTGAATTTAGAGTTCCAAATTCATCTATCTATATAGGAGAGAACAGAGGGAAACCTAAAGATAAAAACTGCTCTTGTAAACGAACGCTTCAACCTAGAAGAGCAAAATTTGGTGAGCCAAGTGGGATTTGTGTCCTTGTCATTACCACCAAATATCATCAAGATTGGGTGAAAAAATATTTGCTGGTATTTCGGAAACACGTAATTTTTTTGGAGCTTGGCAAACCCTTTCAATGAAAGTGCTTTTCCACAGTCTCTGCTTAGGGCTACTTGAAGAGGAAACAAATCATAGAGACAAAACTGAGTACTCCTTTATTTTGTCAAGTTTCAAAGAGCTACTACAAACCATGTTGGATTTAGAGTTCCAAATTCATCTATCTATATAAAAAAGAACAGAGTGAAACCTAAAAATAAAAACTGCTACTGTAAACGAACGCTTCAACCTAGAAGAACAAAATTTCGTGCGCCAAGTGGGATTTTTGTACCGATCATTACCACCAAGAGTCATCAAGATTGTGTGAAAAAATATTTGCTGGTATTTCGGAAACCCGTAATTTCTTGGAAGCTTGGCAACCCCTTTCAATGGAAATGCTTTTCCACAGTCGCTGCCTGGCCTACTTGAAGAGGAAACAAATCATAGAGACAAGTCTGAGCACTACTTTTTTTTTGTCAAGTTTCAGAGAGCTACTACAAACCTTGTTGTAATTAGAGTTCCAAATTCATCTATCTATATAGGAGAGAAAAAAGTGAAACCTAAAAATAAAAACTGCTACTGTAAACGAACGCTTCAACCTAGAAAAACAAAATTTCGTGAGCCAAGTGAGATTTTTATACCAATCATTACCATCAAGTATCATCATGATTGGGTGAAAAAATATTTGCTGGTATTTCGGAAACTCGTTAATTCTTAGAAGCTTGGCAACACCTCTCAATGAATTAGCTTTTCCCCAGTCTGTGCCCTAGGGCTATTTGAAGAGGAAACAAACCATAGAAACAAAACTGAGAACCTTTTTATTTTGTCAAGTTTCAAAGAGCTACTACAACCATGTTGGATTTAGAGTTCCAAATTCATCTATCTATATAGGAGAGAACAGAGGGAAACTTAAAAATAAAAACTGCTACTGTAAACGAACGCTTCAACCTAGAAGAGCAAAATTTGGTGAGCCAAGTGGGATTTGTGTCCTTGTCATTACCACCAAATATCATCAAGATGGGTGAAAAAATATTTGCTGGTATTTCAAAAACTCGTTATTTCTTAGAAGCCTGACAACCCCTCTCAATGAAAGTGCTTTTCCACAGTTTCTGCCTAGGGTTACTTGAAGAGGAAACAAGTCATAGAGACAAAACTGAGAACTTCTTCATTTTGTCAAGTTTCAAAGAGCTACTACAATGCATGTTGGATTTAGAGTTAAAATTCATCTATCTATATAAAAAAGAACAGAGTGAAACCTAAAATAAAACTGCTACTGTAAACGACCGCTTCAACCTAGAAGAACAAAATTTGGTGAGCCAAGTGGGATTTGTGTACTTTTCATTACCACCAAGTATCATCAAGATTGGGTGAAAAAATATTTGCTGGTATTTCGGAAACCCCTAATTTCTTGGAAGCTTGGCAACCCCTTTCAATGGAAATGCTTTTCCACAGTCTCTGCCTGGGCTACTTGAAGAGGAAACAAATCATATAGACAAAACTGAGAACTCCTTTATTTTGTCTAGTTTCCAAGAGCTACTACAAACCATGTTGGATTTAGAGTTCCAAATTCATCTATCTATATAGGAGAGAACAGAGGGAAAAATAAAAAATATAAACTGCTACTGTAAACGAACGCTTCAACCTAGAAGAACAAAATTTGGTAAGCCAAGTGGGATTTGAGTACTTGTCATTACCACCAAGTATCATCAAGATTTGGTGAAAAAATATTTTTTGGTATTTCGGAAACTCGTAATTTCTTGGAAGCTTGGCAACACCTTTCAATGAAAGTGCTTTTCCACAGTCTATGCTTAGGGATACTTGAGAAGGAAACAAATCATAGAGAAAAACCTGAGAACTCCTTTATTTTGCCAAGTGTCAAAGAGCTAATACAAACCATGTTGGATTTAGAGTTCCAATTTCATCTATCTATATAGGAGAGAACAGAGGGATACCTAAAAATATAAACTGCTACTGTAAACTAACGCTTCAACCTAGAAAAACAAAATTTGGTGAGTCAAGTGGGATTTGTGTACCGATCATTACCACCAAGTATCATCAAGACTGGGTGAAAAAATGTTTGCTGGTATTTCGGAAACTCGTTATTTCTTAGAAGTTGGCAACCCCTTTCAATGAAAGTGCTTTTGCAGAGTTTGTGCCTAGGGTTACTTGAAGAAAAAACAAACCATAGAGACAAAACTGAGAACTTCTTTATTTTGTCAAGTTTCAAAGAGCTACTACAAACCATGTTGGATTTAGAGTTTCAAATTCATCTATCTATATAGGAGAGAACAGAGTGAACCCTAAAAATAAAAACTGCTACTGTAAACGAACGCTTCAACCTAGAAGGACAATATTGTGTGAGCCAAGTGGGATTTGTGTACTTGTCTTTAGCACCAAGTATCATCAAGAGTGGATGAAAAAATATTTGCTGGTATTTCGGAAACCCGTAATTTCTTGGAACCTTGGCAACCCCTTTCAATGGAAGTGCTTTTCCACAGTCGCTGCCTGGGCTACTTGAAGAGGAAACAAATCATGGAGACAAAACTGAGCACTACTTTTTTTGTCAAGTTTCAAAGAGCTACTACAAACCATGTTGGATTTAAAGTTTCAAATTCATCTATCTATATAGGAGAGAACAGAGGGAAACCTGAAAATATAAACTGCTACTGTAAACGAATGCTTCCACCTAGAAGAACAAAATTTGGTGAGCCAAGTGGGATTTGTGTAATTGTCATTACCACCATGTATCATCAAGATTGGGTGAAAAAATATTTCCTGGTATTTCGGAAACTCGTTATTTCTTAGAAGCCTGGCAACCCCTCTCAATGAAAGTGCTTTTGCACAGTCTGTGCCTAGGGCTACTTGAAGAGGAAACAAAACATAGAGACAAAACTGAGAACTCCTTCATTTTGTCACGATTCAAAGAGCTACTACAAACCATGTTGGATTTAGAGTTCCAAATTCATCTATCTATATAAAAAAGAACAGAGTGAAACCTAAAAATAAAAACTGCTACTGTAAACGAACACTTCAACCTAGAAGAACACAATTTGGTGAACCAAGTGGGATTGTGTACTTGTCATTAACACCAAGTATCATCAAGATTGGGTGAAAAAATATTTGCTGGTATTTCGGAAACTCGTTATTCCTTAGAAGCCTGGCAACCCCTCTCAATGAAAGTGCTTTTCCACAATCTCTGCCTAGGGCTTCTTGAAGAGGAAACAAAACATAGAAACAAAACTGAGAACTTCTTCATTTTGTCAAGTTTCAAAGAGCTACTACAATGCATGTTGGATTTAGAGTTCCAAATTCATCTATCTATATAAAAAAAACAGAGTGAAACCTAAAAATAAAAACTGCTACTGTAAACGAACGCTTCAACCTAGAAGAACATAATTTGGTGAGCCAAGTGGGATTTGTGTACTTTTCATTACCACCAAGTATCATCAAGATGGGGTGAAAAAATTTTTGCTGGTATTTCGGAAACCCGTAATTTCTTGGAAGTTTGGCAACCCCTTTCAATGGAAGTTCTTTTCCACAGTCTCTGCCTGGGCTACTTGAAGAGGAAACAAACCATAGAGACAAAACTGAGAACATTTTTATTTTGTCAAGTTTCAAAGAGCTACTACAAACCATGTTGGATTTAGAGTTCCAAATTCATCTATCTATATAGGAGAGAACAGAGGGAAACCTAAAAATAAAAACTGCTCTTGTAAACGAACGCTTCAACCTAGAAGAGCAAAATTTGGTGAGCCAAGTGGGATTTGTGTCCTTGTCATTACCACCAAATATCATCAAGCTTGGGTGAAAAAATATTTTCTGGTATTTCAGAAACCCGTAATTTTTTGGGAGCTTGTCAAACCCTTTCAATGAAAGTGCTTTTCCACAGTCTCTGCTTAGGGCTACTTGAATAGGAAACAAATCATAGAGACAAAACTGAGTACTCCTTTATTTTGTCAAGTTTCAAAGAGCTACTACAAACCATGTTGGATTTAGAGTTCCAAATTCATCTATCTATATAGGAGAGAACAGAGGGAAAAATAAAAATATAAACTGCTACTCTAAAAGAACGCTTTATCCTAGAAGAACAAAATTTGGTGAGCCAAGTGGGAATTGTGTCCTTGTCATTACCACCAAATATTATCAAGATTGGGTGAAAAAATATTTGCTGGTATTTCGGAAACTCGTTATTTCTTAGAAGCCTGGCAACCCCTCTAAATGAAAGTGCTTTTCCACAGTCTCTGCCTAGGGCTACTTGAAGAGGAAACAAAACATAGAGACATAACTGAGAACTTCTTCATTTTGTCAAGTTTCAAAGAGCTACTACAATGCATGTTGGATTTAGCGTTCCAAATTCATCTATCTATATAAAAAAGAACAGAGTGAAACCTAAAAATAAAAACTGCTACTGTAAACGAACGCTCCAACCTAGAAGAACAAAATTTGGTGAGCCAAGTGGGATTTGTGTACTTTTCATTACCACCAAGTATCATCAAGATTGGGTGAAAAAATATTTGCTGGTATTTCGGAAACCCGTAATTTCTTGGAAGCTTGGCAACCCCTTTCAATGGAAGTGCTTTTCCACAGTCTCTGCCTGGGCTACTTGAAGAGGAAACAAATCATAGAGACAAAAATGAGAACTCCTTTATTTTGTCTAATTTCAAAGAGCTACTACAAACCATGTTGGATTTAGAGTTCCAAATTCATCTATCTATATAGGAGAGAACAGAGGGAAACCTAAAAATATAAACTGCTAGTGTAAACGAACGCTTTCACCTAGAAGAACAAAATTTGGTAAGCCAAGTGGGATTTGAGTACTTGTCATTACCACCAAGTATCATCAAGATTGGGTGAAAAAATATTTGCTGGTATTTCGGAAACTCGTAATTTCATGGAAGCTTGGCAACCCCTTTCAATGAAAGTGCTTTTCCACAGTCTCTGCTTAGGGATACTTGAGAAGGAAACAAATCATAGAGACAAAACTGAGAACTCCTTTATTTTGCCAAGTATCCAAGAGCTACTACAAACCATGTTGGATTTAGAGTTCCATATTCAACTATTTATATAGGAGAGAACAGAGGGACACCTAAAAATATAAACTGCAACTGTAAATGAACGCTTCAACCTAGAAGAACCAAATTTGGTGAGTCAAGTGGGATTTGTGTACTGATCATTACCACCAGTATCATCAAGATTGTGTGAAAAAATATTTGCTGGTATTTTGGAAACTCGTTATTTCTTAGAAGCTTGGCAACCCCTCTCAATGAAAGTGCTTTTCCACAGTCTCTGCCTAGGGCTATTTGAAGAAGAAACAAACCATAGAGGCAAAACTGAGTACATTTTTATTTTGTCAAGTTTCAAAGAGCTACTACAAACCATGTTGGGTTTAGAGTTCCAAATTCATATATCTATATAGGAGAGAACAGAGGGAAACCTAAAAATAAAAACTGCTCTTGTAAACGAATGCTTCAACCTAGAAGAGGAAAATTTGGTGAGCCAAGTGGTATTTGTGTCCTTGTCATTACCACCAAATATCATCAAGATTGGGTGAAAAAATATTTGCTGGTATTTCAGAAACCCGTAATTTTTTGGGAGCTTGGCAAACCCTTTCAATGAAAGTGCTTTTCCACAGTCTCTGCTTAGGGCTACTTGAAGAGGAAACAAATCATAGAGACAAAACTGAGAACTCCTTTATTTTGTCAAGTTTCAAAGAGCTACTACAAACCATGTTGGATTTCCTGTTCCAAATTCATCTATCTATATAGGAGAGAACAGAGAGAAACCTAAAAATATAAACTGCCACTGTAAACGAACGCTTCATTGTAGAAGAACAAAATTTGGTGAGCCACGTGGGATTTGTGTCCTTGTCATTACCACCAAATATTATCAAGATTGGGTGAAAAAATGTTTGCTGGTATTTCGGCAACTCGTTATTTCTTAGAAGCCTGGCAACCCCTCTCAATGAAAGTGCTTTTCCACAGTCTCTGCCTAGGGCTACTTGAAGAGGAAACAAAACATAGAGACAAAACTGAGAACTCCTTTATTTTGTCAAGTTTCAAAGAGCTACTACAAACCATGTTGGATTTAGAGTTCCAAATTCATCTATCTATATAGGAGAGAACAGAGGGAAACCTAAAAATAAAAACTGCTCTTGTAAACGAACGCTTCAATAGAAGAGCAAAATTTGTTGAGCCAAGTGGGATTTGTGTACCGATGATTACCACCAAGTATCATCAAGACTGGGTGAAAAAATATTTGCTGGTATTTCGGAAACCCGTAATTTTTTGGGAGCTTCGCAAACCCTTTCAATGAAAGTGCTTTTCCACAGTCTCTGCTTAGGGCTACTTGAAGAGGAAACAAATCATAGAGTCAAAACTGAGAACTCCTTTATTTTGTCAAGTTTCAAAGAGCCTCTAGAAACCATGCTGGATTTAGAGTTCCTAAATCATCTATCTATATAGGAGAGAACAGAGGGAAACATAAAAATATAAACTGCTACTGTAAACGAACGCTTCAACCTAGAAGAACAAAATTTGGTGAGCCAAGTGGGATTTGTGTACTTGTCATTACCACCAAGTATCTTCAAGATTGGATGAAAAAATATTTGCTGGTATTTCGGAAACTCGTTATTTCTTAGAAGCCTGGCAACCCCTCTCAATGAAAGTGCTTTTCCACAGTCTCTGCCTAGGGCTACTTGAAGAGGAAACAAAACATAGAGAGAAAACTGAGAACTTCTTCATTTTGTCAAGTTTCAAAGAGCTACTACAGTCCATGTTGGATTTAGAGTTCCAAATTCATCTATCTATTTAAAAAAGAACAGAGTGAAACCTAAAAATAAAAACTGCTACTGTAAACGAATGCTTCAACGTAGAAAAACAAAATTTGGTGAGCCAAGTGGGATTTGTGTACTTGTCATTACCACCAAGTATCATCAAGATTGGGTGAAAAAATATTTGCTGGTATTTCGAAAACTCGGTATTTCTTAGAAGCTTGGCAACCCCTCTCAAAGAAGGTGCTTTTCCACAGTCTGTGCATAGGGCTACTTGGAAAGGAAACAATCCATAGAGACAAAACTGAGAACTCCTTTATTTTATGAAGTTTCAAAGAGGTACTAGAAACCATGTTGGATTTAGAGTTCCAAATTCATCTATCTGTATAGGAGAGAACAGAGGGACACCTAAAAATATAAACTGCAACTGTAAACGAACGCGTCAACCTAGAATAACGAAACTTGGTGAATCAAGTGGGATTTGTGTACTGATCATTACCACCAGTATCATCAAGATTGGGTGAAAAAATATTTGCTAGTATTTCGGAAACTCGTTATTTCTTAGAAGCTTGGGAAACCCTCTCAATGAAAGTGCTATTCCACAGTCTGTGCCTAGGGCTACTTGAAGAGGAAACAAACCATAGAGACAAAACAGAGAACTCCGTTATTTTATGAAATTTCAAAGAGGTACTACAAACCATGTTGGATTTAGAGTTCCAAATTCATCTATCTATATAGGAGAGAACAGAGTGAAACCTAAAAATAAAAACAGCTCCTGTAAACGAACGCTTCAACATAGAAGAACAAAATTTGGTAATTCAAGTGGGATTTGTGTACTTGTCATTATAACCAAGTATCATCAAGATTGGGTGAAAAAATATTTGCTGGTATTTCAGAAACTCGTAATTTCTTGGAAGCTTGGCAACCCCTTTCAATGAAAGTGCTTTTCCACAGTCTCTGCTTAGGACTACTTGAAGAGGAAACAAATCATAGAGACAACTGAGAACTCCTGTATTTTTTCAAGTTTCAAAGAGCTACTACAAACCATGTTGGATTTAGAGTTCCAAATTCATCTATCTATATAGAAGAGAACAGAGGGAAACCTAAAAATAAAAACTGCTACTGTAAACGAACGCTTCAACCTAGAAGAACAAAGTTTGGTGAGCCCAGTGGCATTTGTGTACTGATCATTACCACCACGTATCCTCAATATTGGGTGAAAAAATATTTGCTGGTATTTCGGAAACTCGTTATTTCTTAGAAGCTTGGCAACCCCTCTCAATAAATGTGCTTTTCTCCAGTCTGTGCCTAGGGCTATTTGAAGAGGAAACAAACCATAGAGGCAAAACTGAGAACTTTTTTATTTTGTCAAGTTTCAAAGAGCTACTACAAACCATGTTGGATTTAGAGTTCCAAATTCATCTATCTATATAGGAGAGAACAGAGGGAAACCTAAAAATAAAAACTGCTACTGTAAACGAACGCTTCAACCTAGAAGAGCAAAATTTGGTTACCCAAGTGGGATTTGTGTACTTGTCATTACCACCAAGTATCATCAAGATTGGGTGAAAAACTGTTTGCTGGTATTTCGGAAACTCCTAATTTCTTGGAAGCTTGGCAACCCCTTTCAATGAAAGTGCTTTTCCACAGTCTCTGCTTAGGGATACTTGAGGAGGAAATAAATCATAGAGACAAAACTGAGAACTCCTTTATTTTGTCAAGTTTCAAAGAGCTACTGTCGCGACCCCTTGCCCGCAAGGAAGACGCAACTCAGGAATCTTCTTTCAGCAGTTTATTCAGGCCTTGATTTAAGTATCTTTTAGTGACTCCCTTTCTTTCTCCTTCTTCTCTCTCTCCTTCTCCCCGAGGGCCCAAGCACAGCCTAATAAAGCCTCCCACGTACCAATCTTAAACCGCCGCGTGGGTCTTTCTTATAGGGTGGCAAGAGATAGCGTGCCAACTCTCCACAAAGGAATTTGATTTATCACAGGCCACAGTGGAAGTCGGCGCCATCTTCTAATGGCGGCCACAATTTACAACAATGGCTTACTACAGTTCCCCCTTCTAATTTATAAAACAATGCAGGCGAAAGTAGAGGTCCTATCCTACTGTGCAGAAGCGGCTGCAATGTATGGTTCAGTCCTAAGGAGGCGCCTTCCCCAGACCTGACCCCATATCAGCCGACGCCTTTTTTCGTAGGGCGGGTGTGTGGACGTCAAACCCGCATGCAATAGGACATGCTTTCCTTGAGGTCCGTTGAGGGATCACTCAAGTGCAGTGCTTTGCCTCGCATCCTGCATCATGATGAAGGTGGACGAAGGGGGACAGCTAAGGCTGTTCTGTGGCTGTACACAATGACAAACGAGTTGACAGCACCCTGAAAGAAAGGCACGGACTTTAAGGCGATAGAGAAGCATTAGTGTGGAAACCCACCTGCGTGCAATGGCAGCAAGACCGGCAGAGTGCAAGGGCTTTCCAACACTAAGAGAATAACGAGGAAAGACATGCCGATCCCAGTGCAATGTTATAATAACTTGAGGTGCAACGACCATGTCAAAGATTTACTGTTTAAGATGCGCAAGCCAGACTTGAGGTGAGTAGCCATTTTCTAAAGCTGCAAGAGCTTGGATGATCATAGCCTTATCGTGAGCATTGCGGGCCTTGAGGCGACAGAGAAACCACAAACAGAGAAACATACCGAAGCAACACATTGCACCAAAAATGCCTACCCCCACCCACTCTTTAAAAAAGGAAAAAGCAGAAGATATCCAATCGGTGAATTGACCCAAAGTCACGGGATCAACACGGGTGTTATTTAAGACAGCTATCTGGGTTAGTTGAGACTGGATCATGTCTTCCGCTTCCATGGACCAATTTCCAGCCAAATATTCGCCAATGATGCGGGAAGCATTCCTGGAATCATTAAATCTGACAGAGGTTATGCATAAATGTGCACGTTGGTCAACACAACCCAAAAGTACTAAGTCAGCCAATTCTTCTACCTGAGCTTGGAGTAAATCTATTCTTTGGTTGGCAGCTAAAATCCCTGACAAATTATGTTGATTAATTGTATTTTGGGATTCAAGTATGGTGGAAGTTTGTTGGACAACTTGATTAATGGTGGCAGCAGTTTGTACTTGATTGGCCATAGCCACTTTGGCCGTAACCGCTGCAGCAGCAGATATCGCCACGGCTGTCACTATAGCCGCTGTGATTCCAAAATCTCTGCGGACTCTAAGTAGCTCAACAATAGGGAATTTATCAGGATCCGCAGTGACCGGGATTGGGACGAAAGTTGGAATTTTCATAACCACTGCTACAGTCCAGGAACCATTCCAACACTCAGATAAGAGACAGGTAGTATGAGAACAATCCAGCATCCCCGATGAGGTGGCCTCAGCCAAAAGGAATAAGAAGGGGGATTGGACACAGACCATTGCAGGAGGCAATGTGGCATTATACAACAGAGAGTTGAATGAAACAGATGTAAGTCTATTACCTTGTTCACTTTCCCTAACAGTACCAGAAATATTAGCCAGCCAACTTTTGGCTCCTAGCAACTGAGCCAATGCAGAAATATCGGCTGAAGCCCCCTTTTCATTGGAAATCAGCCATTGAAACCAGGACCAACCTACTCCTGTAGAGGAGCTGGCACTATTGTTAAAGTTATAAACATACCTCTTAAGAGAGGGGGAAAGGGAGAAACCTTTAGCAACTTGATGTTTCTCCCAAGAATGATCCTGACAAGGCATAAATGTTGGGGGGAAACCAAGATTAGGGGAACAGTAAGGAGAGGCCTTAAAATGAGTGGCATTATAAATACTACTAGAAGAAGGAGGCACTGGAATTAGTACCTCGGAGATAATAGCCAAGGTAGTTATGTTGAGAGCAGAGCTGCTGTTTGCGGGGGTCCCTGAGCCTGATTGCTTCCCCGAAGCTACTTTGCTCAATACAGCACTGATAATGCTTCCTGAGACCTGATTGGACCTCAATGGTTCCTCCCAGTTAGTCAAATTTTTGGTCTTAAGGCTAATGCAATTAGAGTTTCTAAGGCTGAAACAAAAAACTCCTGTGAGATTAACTTGAGATTGATTAAAAATTCTCTCCATGTCCCCTCTAGGAGAGGCACAGGGAGCAGACATCTCACATGAGGTAGAAAAAAGAGTGGGGAGGACATTAGAATTACCATGAACCGGCATCGGCATTGGCCATGCCCGTGCCACTGCCCACCACCGCATTGGTGTCGCCTGTGCCATCGGCACCAGCACCAGCGCCAGAGCACTTAGCAGAATGAAGATCTTCATCACAGGATTGTTGTGGTATCTCTTGTTGCTGGTCAGCTGGTGTCGAGACTCTTCTTGTCAAGCGTTCAGGGACCCACAACGGTTCCGTACGATCCTGGGGAAAAACACATACAGATCCTCGTGCCCATGTCAGCACGGGGTCAGGGCCGTTCCATTGGCCCGTAAGAACATCCTTCCACTTAACATAGCCAATCACAGAGGGCTGAGGGGACACATGTCTATCGGCCGCAGAGCGACCATGAATATCCAAATTCAAAAAATTAATGGTAAAGAGAGCTAAGGACAGGCGTTCTTTAGGAGTGTGTTCAGCTCCTATTCCCCCTTTTTGTTTTTGTAAAGTTTCCTTTAAGGTGCGATGAGCACGCTCAACAATGCCTTGTCCTTGAGGATTATAAGGTAAACCATGAGTAAGTTGCACTCCCATAGTAGAACAAAAAGCTGTAAATTGTCTGCCAGTATAAGCAGGTCCATTATCAGTCTTAAGGGATGCAGGTGCACCCCATGCTGCCCATGCCTCTAAACAGTGAGTAATGACATTACGTGCCTTTTCTCCTGATAAAGCAGAAGCATGGATAATTCCAGAGCACGTATCAACGGAAACATGCACATACTTAAGGTTACCAAAGTCAGGTATATGTGTCACATCAATTTGCCAAACAATCAATGGCTTTAATCCCCGTGGGTTTACTCCATAATTAGGGGGATGAAGAAATGTGACACAATGGGGACATTGCAATACTATCTGCTGAGCATCTGCTCTTGAAATGGAAAAACGCCTGCGCAGCGTTAATGCATTAACATGGAAGTTTTGGTGAAACAACTTAGCCCCCTCTAAGGAGGAAGCCAAGCATATCAATTGACTTCTAGTGGCTAAGTCCGCACAGGCATTACCTTGGGATAACGGACCAGGAAGAGAGGTGTGAGCCCTAATATGCATTGGATAAAAAGAAGCAGTGCGGTTAGAGATAAGCTGTTGAAGCTGAGTAAAGTAAACAGACACATTGTGGGCATCACTAATAGTTCCCACGGCCTCCAGGACTTTCAGTGCTTGTACCACATAGCTGGAGTCCGAAATAAGATTAAAAGGAAAAGAACACTGTTTAAAAACTTCAATAACAATTTGTAGTTCTACCCATTGTGGATTTCCAGGAGCAAATTGATGCTGGATAGGGGGAGAGTCATTAATTACGTAGGCTCCCATTCCAGACTTGGAACCATCAGTAAAAATGTTAACAGCCCCCGGAATTGGACTGGATGAAGTTACCTTAGGGAAAATGATGGGATGTTCTTTAACAAAATGGAGTAATGGATGAGAAGGGTAGTGATTATCAATACTCCCTTGAAACGAGCAACACAGAATAGCCCAGTTGTCTAGAGTAGCACATAAAACATTAAGTTGAGCTTTAGTGTAGGGTATGATAAGAGAAGAAGGTGATTGGCCGAAAAATTGAATGCTTTGTTGAATCCCTTTAAGTGCCAATGCTGCAACAGCATCAGGATAATATTCTAAGGATTTTCCTGGGGATACATGTGGGTGGATCCATAGTAAAGGCCCATCTTGCCACAGTACTCCAGTAGGCTGCCGCATAGTGGCAAGCACACATAACTGGAAAGGTTTATCACTCTGGAGCCTGCATAGAGTGGCCTGCTGTATAGCTTGTTCTACTTCTATAAGGGCCGCTCTAGCCTCAGTAGTGAGGCGACGAGGGGAAGCAAGATCTGGATCACCCTTAAGAGTAGCATACAAAGGCTGGAGCACAATATTAGGAATATGTAAATATCCTCTTATCCAATTAATATCTCCCAGCAATTTTTGAAAATCATTTAAAGTTCGGAGATCTTGAGTCCTGATGGTAATTTTTTGTGGTTTTAATTTGTCATACCCAATTGTCGCTCCCAAATACCTGATAGAATCCCCCGTTTGAACCTTTTCAGGTGCGATGTGCAGTCCATGTTGAGCCAACAGCATCACGAGTTCTTTATAAGCCTCGTAAACTGTCTGTTCTAATTTTGCGGCCAATAACACATCATCCATATAGTGAATGATCTTGGTGGAGGAATACTTATGTCTGAGAGGTGCGAGTGCCTTCCCCACATACATCTGGCACATCGTGGGACTGTTAGCCATCCCCTGTGGCAACACCACCCACTCAAACCTTTGATCTGGTTCCTCATGATTACACGAGGGAAGGGTGAAAGCAAAACGTTGGGCATCTTTAGGATGCAAAGGAATGGAAAAGAAACAGTCTTTAATGTCAATAACAATTATATGCCAGCCTTGAGGAACAGAGGAGAGCAGAGGCAGCCCTCTTTGAATGGGCCCCATAAGCTGCATCTGAGCATTAACTGCTCGTAGATCATGCAGTAGGCGCCACTTCCCTGATTTTTTCTTAATGACAAATATGGGAGTATTCCATGGAGAAGTAGAAGGTTGGATGTGACCCAAATCAAGTTGTTCTTTGACTAGATCATGGGCTGCTGCCAGTTTAACCGAGGGAAGAGGCCACTGAGGCACCCAAACAGGCTGCTCGGTGAGCCATGTTATGGGCATTTGAGCCCCAGTGGCCCCTAGGAAAAACCCAGACCAAACCTGTTAAGCTTTTGATGACCTTGCACAGGATGCTTACGTCCCTGTAGGTGCCTTCCTAGTCCTAGACCTGGCTTATACCCCATATTTTGCATGATATGTTGAGACACTGGGGAATAGTCATTACTAAGAGTGAACCCCATGTCTTTCATCAAATCACGGCCCCATAAAGAAATAGGTAAATCAAGTACATAAGGCTGAAAGGTACCATCGTGTCCTTCCGAGTCCTTCCAAGATAGATGTCTACAGCTGATTTGAGGGGCTTGGGCATATCCAAGTCCTCTTAAGGATTGATCAGAAGCCTGCACTGGCCATCCCCTAGACCAGTCCTTAAGGGCTATGATACTACGATCTGCTCCTGTGTCCAGCAATCCCACAATAGATTTACCTTCTATGCTTAATTCCAAAGTGGGGCGATTGCTCATATCCAGTGACAAATAGGCACAATTTCCTCCGGTGGTACCAATCTGATTTCCTGTCCGTGATCTTGAGTCAGCAGGGAAGTGATTATGCAAACTAGGCAAAATTAGCAATTGAGCAATCCGATCCCCTGGGGAGATAGACACAATGCCCCTTGGAGCTTCCACCATAACCTTTATTGCCCCTACAGTATCAGGGTTTACAACTCCGGGGAAAACATGAAGACCTTGTAGGATAGAGGATGCACGTCCAATTAACAAACCTACAGTGCCAGGGGGTAAAGGCCCTTTGAACTCAGTTTCCACCAATTGGACTCCCATCTTAGGTGTTAATACGAGTCTGGAGGTGGAACAGAGGTCCAATCCCGCGGCACCTGTAGTGGCTCTCCGCATCTCGTGGGATGGCGCAGAGAAGGCCATGTCTCGGGTTCGGGTGTGACATTCTCCATTGCCCCATATATTTGCGGGCCCTGGGGTCGGGGGCCCCTTCGGCCGTTTTTTGGCCCAGCTGAAATAGGCTGTCCATGGATGTCCCTCACTGATCTACACTCTCTTGCCCAATGCTTCCCCTTTTTGCATTTTGGACACAGCCCCGGTTGACGAGGGCCATTAGAAGGGCCACCGCGAGGAGGTCCAGTAAAATTGCCTTTTTTGGGACAGTCACGTTTGAAATGGCCGGATTGACCACAATGGAAGCATGTTCCGGCACCAGGACCGCCCCCTTTTGCAATCCGAAGGACAGCAGCTGCAAGACCTGCATTAGTTAAAGGTCCTCCAAGCTCTCTACACACTTTCATCCAAGCTTCTATGCCCTTGTTTTTATAAGGAGCGATTGCTGCTTTACATTCTTTGGTGCATTGCTCAAAAACAAGTTGTTTAATCAAGGGCATTGCTCTATCAGGGTCACCAAAGATTTTTCCTGCGGCATCCACCATCCTAGCAACAAAGTCCGAGAAAGGTTCTGTGGGGCCTTGCATGATTTTTGTTAAATTGCCAGACACTTCTCCTCTATTTGGGAGTGATTTCCATGCACGAATACAAATGTTATTGATCTGTTCATATACCTCAGGGGGGTATCCTTTTTGTTGATTAGCAAATCTGCCTTGTCCCAAAAGCATTTCCTTGTCCCAATGGGGGTGTCTCGCCGCATAGTTTTGGGCAGCCTGCTCTACAGCACCCTCTAGCATAAAGGCTCTCCAGTCCAAATATTTGCCTGGAGAAACACAAGCCCAAACAAGGCTAGCCCAATCAGAGGGAGTCATACAATATCTAGACAGACTCTCCACCTGAGTTAATGTGAAGGCGGCATCCACCCCATAAGTACGCACAGACTCTGCCAGGGTCTTCACAATTTTGAAATCTAAGGGCTCATGGAATCTTCCCCTATTGTCATCCTGGAAAACTGGATAAGCAAGACCCATCTCAGCATTAACAGCCCTCCATGTTTGGGCATGGAAAGCTCTCCTCGAAACACCCTCACCGTACGGCGGCGGGTCCGGAGGATCATTTTTCTTGAGCTCCTGTTTATTTTTGTTCCCTTCTCCCATAGTTAAACTCCCTAGCTGCCAAGACAGTCTCCCGAGCTCCTCCTGTTCATCCTCCTCCTCTTCTGACCCACTTTTGCATGGGAGTGTGAGCAGTGTACTGAGATCTGGATACAAGCGTTTCCTCCCCCGTTTCTCGCTCTGCACATTCCCCTCCTCCTGAAATATTTCACTCTGTGCCAGAGACAATCGCCTCCTCCCCTGTTTCTCACTTCGCACACTGCCATCCTCCTGAAATACGTCACTGCCTGCCGGAGATAATTGTTTCCTCCCCTGTTTCTCGCTCCGCACACTCCCACCCTCCTGAAATACCTCACTGCCTGCCATTTCTGATGTTTCTTCATGTAACTGCTCTAAAACTTCTTGTCCTTTAGTAAGTGCTTCCTGACATCTGCTATCTGTGAGGCAACTACAAATCATCCTCCAAAGGGGTATCACCCCACCCTCTAACATGCCCTGCTCAGAAGCAAAGTCAAGGTCTGTGCCTAACTTATCCCAGCTAGGCAGAGTAAAGCTGCCCCAGAACGGAAACCACGATGCAGCAATATCTGTCTTCTGTAAAAATCTCTGTAAAGTACTACGTTTCACTTTTAGGCCCTTGGAACGTAACAGGTTATCTAGGGCCAGGAGAAGCGGGCTTGAAGATACGGCACCCATGACACAACAAAAGACACACAACAAACAAGAGTGAAAGTAAGAGCAAAAGTACACAGTGCAGCTGCAATAAGATTTAATGCTCTCTCTGGCTTTACAGAGGAGCTGCCGCCTTGACAGCGGGTCCTAATTACCTAGGATTAATCTCCGCTTTAATTGCGGGTCCCAATTAATCTGGGACTAATCTCCGCTTTACCTGCGGGTCCCACCTTACCTGGAACTAATTGGTGCACCACCCCTGACTGCTGAAAGTTCTGGTTCCCGGGTCTCGGCACCACTTGTCGCGACCCCTTGCCCGCAAGGAAGACGAAACTCAGGAATCTTCTTTCAGCAGTTTATTCAGGCCTTGATTTAAGTATCTTTTAGTGACTCCCTTTCTTTCTCCTTCTTCTCTCTCTCCTTCTTCCCGAGGGCCCAAGCACAGCCTAATAAAGCCTCCCACGTACCAGTCTTAAACCGCCGCGTGGGTCTTTCTTATAGTGTGGCAAGAGATAGCGTGCCAACTCTCCACAAAGGAATTTGATTTATCACAGGCCACAGTGGAAGTCGGCGCCATCTTCTAATGGTGGCCACAATTTACAACAATGGCTTACTACAAGCTACTACAAACCATGTTGGATTTAGAGTTCCAAATTCGTCTATCTATATAGGAGAGAACAGAGGGACAGCTAAAAATATAAACTGCTAATGTAAACGAACGCTTCAACCTAGGAAAACACAATTTGGTGAGCCAAGTGGGATTTGTGTACTTCTCATTACCACAAAGTATCATCAAGATTGGGTGAAAAAATATTTGCTGGTATTTCGGAAACTCGTTATTTCTTGGATGCTTGGCAACCCCTCTCAATGAAAGTTCTATTCCACAGTCTGTGCCTAGGGCTACTTGAAGAAGAAACAAACCATAAAGAAAAAACTGAGAACTATTTTATTTTGTCAAGTTTCAAAGAGCTTCTACAAACCATGTTGGATTTAGAGTTCCAAATTATCCTATCTATATGGGAGAGAACAGAGGGAAACCTAAAAATAAAAAACTGCTCTTGTAAACGAACGCTTCAACCTAGAAGAGCAAAATTTGGTGAGCCAAGTGGGATTTGTGTACTTGTAATTACCACCAAGTATCATCAAGATTGGGTGAAAAAATATTTGCTGGTATTTCGGAAACCCGTAATATTTGGGAGCTTGGCAAACCCTTTCAATGAAAGTGCTTTTCCACAGTCTCTGCTTAGGGCTACTTGAAGAGGAAACAAATCATAGAGATAAAACTGAGAACTCCTTAATTTTGTCAAGTTTCAAAGAGCTACTACAAACCATGTTGGATTTAGAGTTCCAAATTCATCTATCTATATAGGAGAGAACAGAGAAAAACCTAAAAATATAAACTGCTACTGTAAACGAACGCTTCAACCTAGAAGAACAAAATTTGGTGAGCCATGTGGGATTTGTATACTTGTCATTACCACAAAGTATCATCAAGATTGGGTGAAAAAATATTTGCTGGTAGTTCGGAAACTCGTTATTTCTTAGAAGCCTGGCAACCCCTCTCAATGAAAGTGCTTTTCCACAGTCTATCCCTTGGGCTACTTGAAGAGGAAACAAAACGTAGAGACGAAAATGAGACTTCTTCATTTTGTCAAGTTTCAAAGAGCTATTACAATCCATGTTGGATTTAGAGTTCCAAATTCATCTATCTATATAAAAAAGAACAGAGTGAAACCTAAAAATAAAAACTGCTACTGTAAACTAACGCTTCAACCGAGAAGACCAGAATTTGGTGAGACAAGTGGGATTTGTGTACTGATCATTACCACCACGTATCATCAAGACTGGGTGAAAAAATATTTGCTGGTATTTCGAAAACTCGTTATTTCTTAGAAGCTTGGCAACCCCTCTCAATGAATGTGCTTTTCCACAGTGTGTGCCTAGGGCTACTTGAAGAGGAAGCAATCCATAGAGACAAAACTGAGAACTTCTTTATTTTGTTAAGTTTCAAAGAGCTACTACAAAGCATGTTAGATTTAGAGTTCCTAATTCATCTATTTATATATGAGAGAACAGAGTGAAACCTAAAAATAAAAACTGCTACTGTAAACGAACGCTTCAACCTAGAAGAGCAAAGTTTTTTGAGCCAAGTGGGATTTGTGTACTTGTCATTACCACCAAGTATCATCAAGATTCGGTGAAAAAATATTTGCTGGTATTTCGGAAACTCGTAATTTGTTAAAAGCTTGGCAACCCCTTTCAATGAAAGTGCTTTTCCACAGTCTGTGCCTAGGGCTACTTGAAGAAGAAACAAACCATAGAGACAAAACTGAGAACTATTTTATTTTGTCAAGTTTCAAAGAGCTACTACAAACCATGTTGGATTAAGAGTTCCAAATTTATCTATCTATATAGGAGAGAACAGAGTGAATCCTAAAAATAGAAACAGCTCCTGTAAACGAACGCTTCAACATAGAAGAACAAAATATGGTGAGTCAAGTTGTATTTGTGTACTTGTCATTACCACCAAGTATCATCAAGATTGGGTGAAAAACTGTTTGCTGGTATTTCGGAAACTCCTAATTTCTTGGAAGCTTGGCAACCCCTTTCAATGAAAGTGCTTTTCCACAGTCTCTGCTTAGGGATACTTGAGGAGAAAACAAATCATAGAGACAAAACTGAGAACTCCTTTATTTTGTTCAGTTTCAAAGAGCTACTACAAACCATGTTGGATTTAGAGTTCCAAATTCGTCTATCTATATAGGAGAGAACAGAGGGATACCTAAAAATATAAACTGCTACTATAAACTAACGCTTCAACCTCGAAGAACAAAATTTGGTGAGTCAAGTGGAATTTGTGTACCGATGATTACCTCCAAGTATCATCAAGACTGAGTGAAAAAATATTTGCTGATATTTCGGAAACTCGTTATTTCTTAGAAGTTGGCAACCCCTTTCAATGAAAGTGCTTTTCCACAGTTTGTGCCTAGGGCTACTTGAAGAGGAAACAAACCATAGAGACAAAACTGAGAACTCCTTTACTTTGTCAAGTTTCAAAGAGCTACTACAAACCATGTTGGATTTAGAGTTCCAAATCCATCTATCTATATAGAACAGAACAGAGGGAAACCTAAAAATATAAACTGCTAGTGTAGACGAATGCTTCAACCTAGAAGAACCAAATTTGGTGAGCCAAGTGGGATTTGTGTACTGATCATTACCACCACGTATCATCAAGATTGCGTGAAAAAATATTTCCTGGTATTTCAGAAACTCGTTATTTCTTAGAAGCTTTTCAACCCCTCTCAATGAATGTGCATTTCCCCAGTCTGTGCAAAGACTATTTTAAGAGGAAACAAACCGTAGAGACAAAATTGAGAACTCCTTTATTTTGTCAAGTTTCAAAGAGCTACTACAAACCATGTTGGATTTAGAGTTCCAAATTCATCTATCTATATGGGAGAGAACAGAGGGAAACCTAAAAATAAAAACTGCTCTTGTAAACGAACGCTTCAACCTAGAAGAGCAAAATTTGGTGAGCCAAATGGGATTTGTGTACTTGTCATTACCACCAAGTATCATCAAGATTGGGTGAAAAAATATTTGCTGGTATTTCGGAAACTCGTTATTTCTTGGATGCTTGGACCCCTCTCAATGAAAGTTCTTTTCCACAGTCTGTGCCTAGGGCTACTTGAAGAAGAAACAAACCATAGAGACAAAACTGAGAACTATTTTGTCAAGTTTCAAAGAGCTTCTACAAACCATGTTGGATTTAGAGTTCCAAATTCATCTCTCCATATAGGAGAGAACAGAGTGAAACATAAATATAAAGACTGCTACTTTAGACGAACGCTTCAACCTAGGAGAACACAATTTGGGGAGACAAGTGGCATTTGTGTACTGATCATTACCACCACGTATCATCAATATTGGGTGAAAAAATATTTTCTGGTATTTCGGAAACTCGTTATTTCTTAGAAGATTGGTAACCCCTCTCAATTAATGTGCTTATCCCCAGTCTGTGCCTAGGGCTATTGGAAGAGGAAACAAACCAGAGAGACAAAACTGAGAACTTTTTTATTTTGTCAAGTTTCAAAGAGCTACTACAAACCATGTTGGATTTAGAGTTCCAAAGTCTTCTATCTATATAGTAGTGAACAGAGGGAAACCTAAAAATAAAAACTGCTACTGTAAACAAACGCTTCAACCTAGAAGAGCAAAATTTGGTTAGCCAAGTGGGATTTGTGTACTTGTCATTACCACCAATTATCATCAAGATTGGGTGAAAAACTGTTTGCTGGTATTCGGAAACTCCTAATTTTTTGGAAGCTTGGCAACCTCTTTCAATGAAAGTGCTTTTCCACAGTCTCTTCTTAGGGATACTTGAGGAGTAAACAAATCATAGAGACAAAACTGAGAACTCCTTTATTTTGTTAAGTTTCAAAGAGCTACTACAAACCATGTTGGATTTAGAGTTCCAAATTCGTCTGTCTATATAGGAGAGAACAGAGGGATACCTAAAAATATAAACTGCTACTATAAACTAACGCTTCAACCTAGAAAAAAAATTTCGTGAGTCAAGTGGAATTTGTGTACCGATGATTACCTCCAAGTATCATCAAGACTGGGTGAAGAAATATTTGCTGGTATTTAGGAAACTCGTTATTTCTTAGAAGTTGGCAACCCCTTTCAATGAAAGTGCTTTTCCACAGTTTGTGCCTATGGCTACTTGAAGAGGAAACAAAACATAGAGACAAACCTGAAAACTCCATTATTTTGTCAAGTTTCAAAGAGCTACTACAAACCATGTTGGATTTAGAGTTCCAAATCCATCTATCTATATAGAACAGAAGAGAGTGAAACCTAAATATAAAAACTGCCACTTCAGTCGAACGCTTCAACCTAGAAGAACAAAATTTGGTGAGCCAAGTGGGATTGGTGTACTGATCATGACCCCCAAGTATCATCAAGATTGGGTGAAAAAATATTTGCTGGTATTTCGGAAAATCGTAATTTCTTGGAAGCTTGGCAACTCGTTTCAATGAAATTGCTTTTCCACAGTCTTTGCTTTGGGCTACTTGAAGAGGAAACAAACCATAGAGACAAAACTGAGAACTACTTTTTATTTGTCACGTTTCAAAGAGCGACAACAAACCATGTTGGATTTAGAGTTCCAAATTAATCTATCTATATATTAGAGAACAGAGGGAAAGCTAAATATAAATACGACTACTGTAGATGAACGCTGCAACCTAGAAGAACAAAATTTGGTGAGCCAAGTGGGATTTGTGTCCTGATCATTACCACGAAGTATCATCAAGTTTGGGTTAAAAAATATTTGCTGGTATTTCGGAAACTCGTTATTTCTTAGAAGCTTGGCAACCCCTCTCAATGAAAGTGCTTTTCCAAAGTCTGTGCCTAGGCCACATGAAGAGGAAACAAACCATAAAGAGAAAACTGAGAACTACTTTATTTTTTCAAGTTTCAAAGAGCTACTACACACCATGTTGGATTTAGAGTTCCACATTCATCTATCTATATAGGAGAGAACTGAGTGAAACCTAAAAATAAAAACTGCTATTGTAAACAAACGCTTCAACCCAGAAGAACAAAATTTGGTGAGCCAAGTGGGATTTGTGTACTTGTCATTAACACCAAGTATCATCAAGATTGGTGAAAAAATGTTTGCTGGTATTTCAGAAACTCATAATTTCTTGGAAGTTTGACAACCCCTTTCAATGAAAGTGCTTTTCTACAGTCTCTGCTTAGGGCTACTTGAAGAGGAAACAATTCATAGAGACAAAACAGAGAACTCCTTTATTTTGTCAAGTTTCAAAGAGTTACTACAAACCATGTTGGATTTAGTGTTCCAAATTCATCTATCTATGTAGGAGACAACAGAGGGACACCAAAAAAAATGTACTGCTACTGTAAACAAACGCTTCAACCTAGAAGAACAAAATTTGGTAAGTCAAGTGGTATTTGTGTACCGATCATTACCACCAAGTATCATCAAGATTGGTTGAAAAAATATTTGCTGGTATTTCGGAAACTCGTTATTTCTTAGAAGCTTGGCAACCCCTTTCAATGAAAGTGCTTTTCCACAGTTCGTGCCTAGGGCTACTTGAAGAGGAACCTAACCATAGAGACAAAACTGAGAACTCCTTTATTTTGTCAAGTTTCAAGGAGCTACTACAAACCATGTTGGATTTAGAGTTCCAAATTCATCTATCTATGTAGGAGACAACAGAGGGACACCAAAAAAAATGAACTGCTACTGTAAGCAAACGCTTCAACCTAGAAGAACAAAATTTGGTAAGTCAAGTGGTATTTGTGTACCGATCATTACCACCAAGTATCATCAAGATTGGGCGAAAAAATATTTGCTGGTATTTCGGAAACTCGTTATTTCTTAGAAGCTTGGCAACCCCTTTCAATGAAAGTGCTTTTCCACAGTTCATGCCTAGGGCTACTTCAAAAGGAAAGAAACCAGAGAGACAACTGAGAACTCCTTTGTTTTTTCAAGTTTCAAAGAGCTACTACAAACAATATTGGATTTAGAGTTCCAAACTCATCTATCTACATAGGAGAGAACAGAGTGAAACCTAAAAATAAAAACTGCTAATGTAAACGAACGCTTCAACCTAGAAGAACACAATTTGGTGAGCCAAGTGGCATTTGTGTACTGATCATTACCACCACGTATCATCAAGATAGGTTAAAAAAATATTTGCTGGTATTTCGGAAACTCGTTATTTCTTAGATGCCTGGCAACCCCTGTCAATAAATGTGCTTTTCCCCAGTTTGTGCCTAGGGCTATTTGAAGAAGAAACAAACCATAGAGACAAAACTGACAACTTTTTTATTATGTCAAGTTTCAAAGAGCTACTACAAAAATTGTTGGATTTAGAGTTCCAAATTCATCTATCTATATACTAAAGAACAGAGGGAAACCTAAAAATAAAAACTGCTACTGTAAACGAATGCTTCAACCTAGAAGAGCAAAATTGATGAGCCAAGTGAGATTTGTGTACTTGTCTTTACCACCAAGTATCATCAAGTATGGGTGTAAAAATATTTGCTGGTATTTCGGAAACCCATAATTTCTTGGGAGCTTGGCAAACCCTTTCAATGAAAGTGCTTTTCCACAGTCTCTGCTTAGGGCTACTTGAAGAGGAAACAAATCATAGAGACAAAACTGAGAACTCCTTTATTTTGTCAAGTTTCAAAGAGCTACTACAAACCATGTTGGATTTAGAGTTCCAAATTCATCTATCTATATAGGAGAGAACAGAGAGAAACCTAAAAATATAAACTGCCACTGTAAACGAACGCTTCAACCTAGAAGAACAAAATTTGGTGAGGCAAGTTGCATTTGTGTACTTGTCACTACCACCAAGTATCATCAAGATTGGGTGAAAAAATGTTTGCTGGTATTACGGCAACTCGTTATTTCTTAGAAGCCTGGCAACCCCTCTCAATGAAAGTGCTTTTCCACAGTCTTTGCCTAGCGCTACTTTAAGAGGAAAGAAAACATAGAGACAAAACTGAGAACTCCTTCATTTTGTCAAGTTTCAAAGAGCTACTACAAACCATGTTGGATTTAGAGTTCCAACTTCATCTATCTTTATAAAAGAGAACAGAGTGAAACCTAAAAATATAAACTGCTACTGTAAACGAACGCTTCAACCTAGAAGAACAAAATTTGGTGATCCAAGTGGGATTTGTGTACTTGTCATTAACACCAAGTATCATCAAGATTGGGTGAAAAAATGTTTGCTGGTATTTCGGAAACTCGTTATTTCTTAGAAACTTGGCAACCCCTCTCAATGAAATTCCTTTTCCACAGTGTGTGCCTAGGGCTACTTGAAGAGGAACCTAACCATAGAGACAAAACTGAGAACTCCTTTATTTTGTCAAGTTTCAAGGAGCTACTACAAACCATGTTGGATTTAGAGTTGCAAATTCATCTATCTATATAGAAGAGAACAGAGTGAAACCTAAACATAAAAACTGCTACTGTAGACGAACGCCTCAACCTAAAAGAAGAAAATTTGGTGAGCCAAGTGGGATTTGTGTAATGATCATTACCACCAAGCATCATTAAGATTGGGAGAAAAAATACTTGCTGGTATTTCGGAAACTCGTTATTTCTTAGAAGCTGGGCAACCCCACTCAATGAGAGTGCTTTTCCACAGTATGAACCTAGGGCTACTTGAAGAGGAATCAAACAATAGAGACAAAACTGAGAACTCCTTTATTTTGTCAAGTTTCAAGGAGCTACTAAAAACCATGTTGGATTTAGAGTACCAAATTCATCTATCTATATAGGAGAGAACAGAGTGAAACCTAAAAATATAAACTGCTACTGTAAAAGAACGCTTCAACCTAGAAGAACAAAATTTGGTGAGTCAAGTGGGATTTATGTACTTGTAATTACCAACATGTATCATCCAGATTGGGTGAAAAAATATTTGCTGGTATTTCGGAAACTCGTAATTTCTTGGATGCTTGGCAACCCCTATCAATGAAAGTGCTTTTCCAAAGTCTCTGCTTAGGGCTACTTGAAGAGGAAAGAAACCATAGAGACAAAACTGAGAACACTTTTTTTGTCAAGTTTCAAAGAGCTACAAAAAACCCTGTTGGATTTAGAGTTCCAAATTCATCTATCTCTATTGGAGAGAACAGAGGGAAACCTAAATATAAAAATTGCTACTGTACACGAACGCTTCAACCTAGAAGAACAAAATTTGGTGAGCCAAGTGGGAATTGTGTACTGATCATTACCACCAAGTATCCTCAAGATTGGGTGAATAAGCATTTGCTGGTATTTCGGAAACTCGTTATTTCTTAGAAGCTTGGCAACGCCTCTCAATGAAAGTGCTTTTCCACAGTCTGTGCCTAGGTCAATTGTAGAGGAATCAAACTTAAGAGACAAAACGGAGAACTCCTTTATTTTGTCAAGTTTCAAAGAGCTACTACAAACCATGTTGGATTCAGAGTTCCAAATTCATTTATCTATATAGGAGAGAACAGTGTGAAACCTAAAATTAAAACACTAAAATTAAAACAGCTACTGTAAACGAATGCTTCAACCTAGAAGAAAAAAATTTGGTGAGCCAAGTGGGATTTGTGTACTGATCATTACCACCAAGTATCATCAAGGTTGGGTGAAAAAATATTTGCTGGTATTTCGAAAACTCGTTATTTTTTAGAAGCTTGTCAAACCCTCTCAATGAAAATGCTTTTCCACTGTCTGTGCCTAGGGCTACTTGAAGAAGAAACAAATCATAGAGACAAAACTGAGAACTCCTTTATTTTGTCCAGTTTCAAAGAGCTACTACAAACCTTGTTGGATTTAGAGTTCCAAATTCATCTATCTATATAGGAGAGAACAGAGGGAAACCTAAAAATAAAAACTGCTACTGTAAACGAATGCTTCAACTTAGAAGAGCAAAATTTATGAGCCCTGTGGGATATGTGTACTTGTCTTTACCACCAAGTATCATCAAGTTTGGGTGTAAAATATTTGCTGGTATTTCGGAAACCCATGATTTCTTGGGAGCTTGTAAACCCTTTCAATGAAAGTGCTTTTCCACAGTCTCTGCTTAGGGCTTCTTGAAGAGGAAACAAATCATAGAGACAAAACTGAGAACTCCTTTATTTTGTCAAGTTTCAAAGAGCTACTACAAACCATGTTGGATTTAGAGTTCCAAATTCATCTATCTATATAGGGGAGAACAGAGAGAAACCTAAAAATATAAACTGCCACTGTAAACGAACGATTCAACCTAGAAGAACAAAATTTGGTGAGCCAAGTGGGATTTGTGTACTGATCATTACCACTAAGTATCATCAAGATTGGGTGAAAAAATATTTGCTTGTATTTCAGAAACTCGTTATTTCTTAGAAGCTTGGCAACCCCTCTCAATGAAAGTGCTTTTCCACAGTCTGTGCCTAGGGCTACTTGAAGAAGAAACAAACCATAGAGAAAAAACTGAGAACTCCTTTATTTTGTCAAGTTTCAAAGAGCTACTACAAACCATGTTGGATTTAGAGTTCCAAATTCATCTTTCTATATAAAAGAGAACAGAGTGAAACCTAAAAATAAAAACTGCCACTGTAAACGAACACTTCAACCTAGAAGAGCAAAATTTGGTGATTCAAGTGGGATTTGTGTACCTGTCATTAACACCATGTATCATCCAGATTGGGTGAAAAAATATTTGCTGGTATTTCGGAAACTCGTAATTTCTTGGATGCTTGGCAAACCCTATCAATGAAAGTGCTTTTCCAAAGTCTCTGCTTAGGGCTACTTGAAGAGGAAACAAACCATAGAGACAAAACTGAGAACACTTTTTTTGTCAAGTTTCAAAGAGCTACAAAAAACCCTGTTGGATTTAGAGTTCCAAATTCATCTATCTATGTAGGAGATAACAGAGGAAAACCTAAATATAAAAACTGCTACTGTAGAAGAACGCTTCAACCTAGAGCAACAAAATTTGGTGAGCCAGGTCTGATTTGTGTACTGATCATTACCACCAAGTATCATCAAGATTGGGTGAAAAAATATTTGCTGGTATTTCGGAAACTACTTATTTCTTAGAAGCTTGGCAACCCCTCTCAATGAAAGTGCTTTTCCATAGTCTGTGCCTAGGGCTACTTGAAGAGGTAACAAACCATAGAGAAAAAACTGAGATCTACTTTATTTTTTCGAGATTCAAAGATCTACTACAAACCACGTTGGATTTAGAGTTCCAAATTCATCTATCTCTATTGGAGAGAACAGAGGGAAACCTAAATATAAAAATTGCTACTGTACACGAACGCTTCAACCTAGAAGAACAAAATTTGGTGAGCCAAGTGGGAATTGTGTACTGATCATTACCACCAAGTATCCTCAAGATTGGGTGAATAAGCATTTGCTGGTATTTCGGAAACTCCTTATTTCTTAGAAGCTTGGCAACGCCTCTCAATGAAAGTGCTTTTCCACAGTCTGTGCCTAGGTCTACTTGTAGAGGAATCAAACTTAAGAGACAAAACGGAGAACTCCTTTATTTTGTCAAGTTTCAAAGAGCTACTACAAACCATGTTGGATTTAGAGTTCCAAATTCATTTATCTATATAGGAGAGAACAGTGTGAAACCTAAAATTAAAACAGCTACTGTAAACGAACGCTTCAACCTAGAAGAAAAAAATTTGGTGAGCCAAGTGGGATTTGTGTACTGATCATTACCACCAAGTATCATCAAGGTTGGGTGAAAAAATATTGGCTGGTATTTCGAAAACTCGTTATTTTTTAGAAGCTTGTCAAACCCTCTCAATGAAAATGCTTTTCCACTGTCTGTGCCTAGGGCTACTTGAAGAAGAAACAAATCATAGAGACAAAACTGAGAACTCCTTTATTTTGTCAAGTTTCAAAGAGCTACTACAAACCTTGTTGGATTTAGAGTTCCAAATTCATCTATCTATATAGGAGAGAACAGAGGGAAACCTAAAAATAAAAACTGCTACTGTAAACGAATGCTTCAACTTAGAAGAGCAAAATTGATGAGCCAAGTGGGATATGTGTACTTGTCTTTACCACCAAGTATCATCAAGTTTGGGTGTAAAAATATTTGCTGGTATTTCGGAAACCCATGATTTCTTGGGAGCTTGTAAACCCTTTCAATGAAAGTGCTTTTCCACAGTCTCTGCTTAGGGCTACTTGAAGAGGAAACAAATCATAGAGACAAAACTGAGAACTCCTTTATTTTGTCAAGTTTCAGAGAGCTACTACAAACCATGTTGGATTTAGAGTTCCAAATTCATCTATCTATATAGGGGAGAACAGAGAGAAACCTAAAAATATAAACTGCCACTGTAAACGAACGCTTCAACCTAGAAGAACGAAATTGGGTGAGCCAAGTGGGATTTGTGTACTTGTCACTACCACCAAGTATCATCAAGATTGGGTGAAAAAAATGTTTGCTGGTATTTCGGAAACTCGTTATTTCTTAGAAGCTTGGGAAACACTTCAATGAAAGTGCTTTTCCACAGTCTGTGCCTAGAGCTACTTGAAGAGGAAACAAACCATAGAGTCAAAACTGAGAACTCCTTTATTTTGTGAAGTTTCAAAGAGGTACTACAAACCAGGTTGGATTTAGAGTTTTAAATTTAAACTGCTACTGTAAACGAACGCTTTCACCTCGAAGAACAAAATTTGGTGAGCCAAGTGGGATTTGTGTTCCGATCATTACCACCAAGTATCATTAAGATTGGGTGAAAAAATATTTTCTGGTATTTCGGAAACTCGTTATTTCTTTGAAGATTGGCAACCCCTCTCAATGAAAGAGCTTTTCCACAGTCTGTTCCTAGGGCTACTTGAAGAGGAAACAAAGCATAGAGACAAATCTGAGAACTCCTTTATTTTGTCAAGTTTCAAAGATCTACTACAAACCATGTTGGATTTAGAGTTCCAAATTCATCTATCTATATAGGAGAGAACAGAGTGAAACCTAAATATAAAAACTGCTACTGTAGACGAACGCTTAAACCTAGAAGAACAAAATCTGGTGAGCCAAGTGGGATTTTTGTACTTGTCATTACCACCAAGTATCATCAAGATTGAGTGAAAAAATATTTGCTGGTATTGCGGAAACTCGTTATTTTTTAGAAGCTTGGAAACCTTTCTCAATGAGAGTGCTTTTCCACAGTCGGTGCCTAGGGCTACATGAAGAGGAAACAAACCATAGAGACAAAACTCAGAACTCCTTTATTTTGTCAAGTTTCAAAGAGCTAATACAAACCATGTTGGATTTAGAGTTCCAAATTCATCTATCTATATAGGAGAGAACAGAGTGAAACCTAAAAATAAAAACTGCAACTGTGAACGAACGCTTCAACTTAGAAGAACAAAATTTGGTGTGCCAAGTGGGATTTGTGTACTTGTCATTACCACCAAGTATTATCAAGATTGGGTGAAAAAATATTTGCTGGTAATTCGGAAACTCGTTATTTCTTAGAAGCCTGGCAACCCCTCTCAATGAAAGTGCTTTTCCACATTCTGTGCCTAGGGCTACTTGAATAGGAAACAAACCAGAGACAAAAGTGAGAACTCCTTTATTTTGTCAAGTTTCAAAGAGCTACTACAAACCATGTTGGATTTAGAGTTCCAAATTCATCTATCTATATAGGAGAGAACAGAGGGAAACCTAAAAATATAAACTGCTACTGTAAACGACCTCCTCAAATTTGAAGAACAAAATTTGGTGAGCCAAGTGGGATTTGTGTACCAATCATTTCCACCACGTATCATCCAGATTGGGTGAAAAAATGTTTGCTGGTATTTCGGAAACTCGTAATTTCTTGGAAGCTTGGCAACCCCTTTCATTGAAAGTGCTTTTCCACAGTCGGTGCCTAGGGCTACTTGAAGAGGAAACAAACCATAGAGACAAAACTCAGAACTCCTTTATTTTGTCAAGTTTCAAAGAGCTAATACAAACCATGTTGGATTTAGAGTTCCAAATTCATCTATCTATATAGGAGAGAACAGAGGGAAACCCAAATATAAAAACTGCTACTGTAGACGAATGCTTCAACTTAGAAGAACAAAATTTGATGAGCGAAGTGGGATTTGTGTACTAATCATTACCACCAAGTATCATGAAGATTTGGAGAAAAATATTTGCTGGTATTGCGGAAATTGGTTATTTCTTAGAAGCTTGGCAATCCCTCTCAATGAAAGTGCTTTTCCACAGTCTGTGCCTAGGGCTACTTTAAGAGGAAACAAACCATAGAGACAAAACTGAGAACTCCTTTATTTTGTCAAGTTTCAAAGAGCTAGTACAAACCATGTTGGATTTAGAGTTCCAAATTCAACTATCTATATAGGAACAAAATTTGATGAGCGAAGTGGGATTTGTGTACTAATCATTACCACCAAGTATCATGAAGATTTGGAGAAAAATATTTGCTGGTATTGCGGAAATTGGTTATTTCTTAGAAGCTTGGCAATCCCTCTCAATGAAAGTGCTTTTCCACAGTCTGTGCCTAGGGCTACTTTAAGAGGAAACAAACCATAGAGACAAAACTGAGAACTCCTTTATTTTGTCAAGTTTCAAAGAGCTACTACAAACCATGTTGGATTTAGAGTTCCAAATTCAACTATCTATATAGGAGAGAACAGAGTGAAACCTAAAAAATAAAAACTGCTACTATAAACGAACGCTTCAACCTACAAGAACAAAATTTGGTGATCCAAGTGGGATTTAAGTACTGATCATTACCACCACGTATCATAAAGATTGGGGCAAAAAATATTTGCTGGTATTTCGGAAACTCGTTATTTTTTAGAAGCTTGGCAACCCCTCTAATGAAAGTGGTTTTCCACAGTCTGTGCCTACGGCTACTTGAAGAGGAAACAAACAATAGAGACAAAACTGAGAACTACTTTATTTTGTGAAGTTTCAAAGAGCTACTACAAGCCATATTGGATTTAGTGTTCAAAATTCATATATCTGTATAGGAGAGAACAGAGTGAAACTTAAATATAAAAACTGCTACTGTGGACGAACGCTTCAACCTAGAAGAACAAAATTTGGTGAGCCAAGTGGGACTTGTGTACTGATCATTACCACTAAGTATCATCAAGATTGGGTGAAAAAATATTTGCTTGTATTTCAGAAACTCGTTATTTCTTAGAAGCTTGGCAACCCCTCTCAATGAAAGTGCTTTTCCACAGTCTGTGCCTAGGGCTACTTGAAGAAGAAACAAATCATAGAGAAAAAACTGAGAACTCCTTTATTTTGTCAAGTTTCAAAGAGCTACTACAAACCATGTTGGATTTAGAGTTCCAAATTCATCTATCTATATAAAAGAGAACAGAGTGAAACCTAAAAATAAAAACTGCCACTGTAAACGAACACTTCAACCTAGAAGAACAAAATTTGGTGATTCAAGTGGGATTTGTGTACCTGTCATGAACACCATGTATCATCCAGATTGGGTGAAAAAATATTTGCTTGTATTTTGGAAACTCGTAATTTCATGGAAGCTTTTCAACCCCTTTCAGTGAAATTGCTTTTCCTCAGTCTGTGCCTAGGGCTACTTGAAGAGTAAACAAACCATAGAGACAAAACTGAGAACTCCTTTATTTTGTCAAGTTTCAAAAAGCTACTACTAACCATGTTGGATTTAGTGTTCCAAATTCATGTATCTGTATAGGAGAGAACAGAGTCAAACCTAAATATAAAAACTGCTACTGTAGACGAACGCTTCAACCTAGAAGAAGAAAATCTGGTGAGCCAAGTGGGATTTGTGTACTGATCATTACCACCAAGTATCATCAAGATTGGGTGAAAAAATATTTGCTGGTATTTCTGAAACTCATTATTTCTTAGAAGCTTGGCAACCCCTCTCAATGAAAGTGCTTTTCCACATTCTGTGCCTAGGGCTACTTGAATAGGAAACAAACCAGAGACGAAAGTGAGAATTCCTTTATTTTGTCAAGTTTCAAAGAGCTACTACAAACCATGTTGGATTTAGAGTTCCAAATTCATCTATCTATATAGGAGAGAACAGAGGGAAACCTAAAAATATAAACTGCTACTGTAAACGACCTCTTCAAATTTGAAGAACAAAATTTGGTGAGCCAAGTGGGATTTGTGTACCAATCATTTCCACCACGTATCATCCAGATTGGGTGAAAAAATGTTTGCTGGTATTTCGGAAACTCGTAATTTCTTGGAAGCTTGGCAACCCCTTTCATTGAAAGTGCTTTTCCACAGTCGGTGCCTAGGGCTACTTGAAGAGGAAACAAACCATAGAGACAAAACTCAGAACTAATTTATTTTGTCAAGTTTCAAAGAGCGAATACAAACCATGTTGGATTTAGAGTTCCAAATTCATCTATCTATATAGGAGAGAACAGAGGAAAACCCAAATATAAAAACTACTACTGTAGACGAATGCTTCAACTTAGAAGAATAAAATTTGATGAGCGAAGTGGGATTTGTGTACTGATCATTACCACCAAGTATCATGAAGATTTGGAGAAAAAATATTTGCTGGTATTTCAGAAACTCATTATTTCTTAGAAGCTTGGCAACCCCTCTCAATGAAAGTGCTTTTCCACAGTCTGTGCCTAGGGCTACTTGAAGAAGAAACAAACCATAGAGACAAAACTGAGAACTCCTTTATTTTTTCAAGTTTCAAAGAGCTACTACAAACCATGTTGTTTTAGACTTCCAAATTCATCTCTGTGTATAGGAGAGAACAGAGTTAAACCTAAATATAAAAACTGCTACTGTAGACGAACGCTTCAACCTAGAAGAACAAAATTTGGGGAGCCAAGTGGGATTTGTGTACCTGTCATTAACACCACGTATCATCCAGATTGGGTGAAAATATATTTGCTTGTAATTCGGAAACTCCTTTATTTTGTAAAGTTTCAAAGAGCTACTTCAAACCATGTTGGATTAAGAGTTCCAAATTAATCTACCTATATAGGAAAGAACAAAGTGAAACCTAAAAATAAAAACTGCTACTGTAGATGAACACTTAAACCTAGAAGAACTAAATTTGGTGAGCCAAGTGGGATTTGTGTACTTGTTATTAAAACCACATATCATCAAGATTGGGTGAAAATGTATTTGCTGGTATTTCGGAAACTCGTAATTTCTTGGAAGCTTTTCAACTTCTTTCAATTAAAGTGATTTTCCACAGTCTCTGCTTAGGGCTACTTGAAGAGGAAACAAACCATAGAGACAATACTGAGAACTACTTTATTTTGTAAAGTTTCAAAGCACTACTAGAAACCATGCTGGATTTAGAGTTTCAAATTCATCTATCTATATAAGAGGGAACAGAGTGAAACCTAAATATAAAAACTGCTACTGTAGACGAACGCTTAAACCTAGAAGAACAAAATTTGGTGAGCCTAGTGGGATTTGTGGACTGATCATTACCACCAAGTATCATCAAGATTGGGTAAAAAAAATATTTGCTGGTATTTCGAAAACTCGTTATTTCTTAGAAGCTTGGCAACCCCTCTCAATGAAAGTGCTTTGCCAGAATCTGTGCCTAGGGCTACTTGAAGAGGAAACAAACAATAGAGACAAAACTGAGAACTCCTTTATTTTGTCAAGTTTCAAAGAGCTACTACAAACCATGTTGGATTTAGAGTTCCAAATTCATCTACCTATATAGGAGAGAACAGAGTGAAACCAAAAATAAAAAATGCTACTGTAAAGGAACGCTTCAACCTAGAGGAACAAAATTGGGTGAGCCAAGTGGGATTTGAGTACCTGTCATTACCACCAAGCATCATCAAGATTGGGTTAAAAAATATTTGCTGGTATTTCGGAAAATCCTAATTTCTTGGAAGCTTGGCAACCCCTTTCAATGAAAGTGCTTTTCCACAGTCTCTTCTTAGGGCTACTTGAAAAGGAAACAAATCATAGAGACAAAACTGACAACTCCTTTATTTTGTTAAGTTTCAAAGAGCTACTACAAACCATGTTGGATTTAGAGTTCCAAATTCATCTATCTATATAAGAGAGAACAGAGTGAAACCTAAATATAAAAACTGCTACTGTAGACGAACACTTAAACCTAGAAGAACAAAATTTTTTGAGCCAAGTGCGATTTGTTGAATTATCATTACCACCAAGTATCATCAAGATTGGGTGAAAAAATATTTGCTGGTGTTTTGGAAACTCGTTATTTCGTAGACGCTTGGCAACCCCTCCAAATGAAAGTGTTTTTCCACAGTCTGTGCATAGGGCTACTTGAAGAGGAAACAAACCTTAGAGACAAAACTAAGAACTCCTTTATTTTCTCAAGTTTCAAACAGGTACTACAAACCATGTTGGATTTAGAGTTCCAAATTCATCTATCTATATAGGAGAGAACAGAGTGAAACCTAAATATAAAAACTGCTACTCTAGACGAACTATTAAACCTAGAAAAACAAAATTTGATGGCCAAGTCTGATGTGTGTACTGATCATTACCACCAAGTATCATCAAGATTGGGTGAAAAAATATTTGCTGGTATTTTGGAAACTCGTTATTTCTTAGAAGCTTGGCAACCCCTCTCAATGAAAATGCTTTTCCACAATCTGTACCTAGGGCTACTTGAAGAGGAAGCAAACCATAGGGACAAAACTGAGAACTACTTTTTTTGTCAATGTTCAAAGAGCTAGTACAAACCATGTTGGATTTAGAGTTCCAAATTCAGCTATCTATATAGGAGAGAACAGAGAGAAAACCTAAAAATATAAACTGCTACTGTAAACGAACACTTCAACCTACAAGAACAAAATTTGGTGATCCAAGTGGGATTTATTTACTGATCATTACCACCACGTATCATAAAGATTGGGGGAAAAATATTTGCTGGTATTTCGGAAACTCGTTATTTCTTAGAAGCTTGGCATCCCCTATAATGAAAGCGGTTTTCCACAGTCTGTGCCTTGGGCTACTTGAAGAGGAAACAAACCATAGAGACAAAACTGAGAACTACTTTATTTTGTGAAGTTTCAAAGAGCTACTACAAGCCATATTGGATTTAGTGTTCCTAATTCATCTATCTATATAGGAGAGAACAGAGTGAAACTTAAATATAAAAACTGCTACTGTTGACGAACGCTTCAACCTAGAAGAACAAAATTTGGTGAGCCAAGTGGGATTTGTGTACCTGTCATTAACACCACGTATCATCCAGATTGGGTGGAAATATATTTGCTTGTATTTCGGAAACTCGTAATTTCATGGAAGCTTTTCAACCCCTTTCAATGAAATTGCTTTTCCACAGTCAGTGCCTAGGGCTACTTGAAGAGTAAACAAACCATAGAGACAAAACTGAGAACTCCTTTATTTTGTCAAGTTTCAAAGAGCTACTACGAACCATGTTGGATTTAGTGTTCCAATTTCATGTATCTGTATAGAAGAGAACAGAGTGAAACCTAAATATAATAACTGCTACTGTAGACGAACGCTTCAACCTAGAAGAACAAAATCTGGTGAGCCAAGTGGGATTTGTGTACTGATCATTACCACCAAGTATCATCAAGATTGGGTGAAAAAATATTTACTGGTATTTCAGAAACTCGTTTTTTCTTAGAAGCTTGGCAAACCCTCTCAATGAAAGTGCTTTTCCAAAGTCTGTGCCTAGGGCTACTTGAAGAAGAAACAAACCATAGAGAAAAAAACTGACAACTCCTTTATTTTGTCAAGTTTCAAAGAGCTACTACAAACCATGTTGGATTTAGAGTTCCAAATTCATCTATCTATATAAAAGAGAACAAAGTGAAACCTAAAAATAAAACTGCCACTGTAAACGAACACTTGAACGTAGAAGAACAAAATTTGGCGAGGCAAGTGGGATTTGTGTACCTGTCATTAACACCACGTATCATCCAGATTGGGTGAAAATATATTTGCTTGTATTTCGGAAACTCGTAATTTCATGGAAGCTTTTCAACCCCTTTCTATGAAATTGCTTTTCCACAGTCTGTGCCTAGGGCTACTTGAAGAGTAAACAAACCATAGAGACAAAACTGAGAACTCCTTTATTTTGTCAAGTTTCAAAAGCTCCTACGAACCATGTTGGATTTAGTGTTCCAAATTCATGTATCTGTATAGGACAGAACAGAGTGAAACCTAAATATAAAAACTGCTACTGTAGACGAAAGCTTCAACCTAGAAGAACAAAATTAGTTGAGCAAAGTGGGATTTGTGTACTGATCATTACCACCAAGTATCATCAAGATTGGGTGAAAAAATATTTGCTGGTAATTAGGAAACTCGTTATTTCTGAGAAACATGGCAACCCCTCTGAATGAAATTGCTTTTCCACCGTCTGTGCCTAGGGCTACTTGAAGAGGAAACAAACCATAGAGACAAAACTGAGAACTCCTTTATTTTGTCAAGTTTCAAAGAGCTACTACAAACCATGTTGGATTTAGATTTCCAAATTCATCTATCAATATAGGAGAAAAGAGAGTGAAACCTAAAAATAAAAACTGCTACTGTAAACGAAAGCTTCAACCTAGAAGAACAAAATTAGTTGAGCAAAGTGGGATTTGTGTACTGATCATTACCACCAAGTATCATCAAGATTGGGTGAAAAAACATTTGCTGGTATTTCGGAAACTCGTTATTTCTTAGAAGCTTGGCAACCCCTCTCAATGAAAGTGCTTTTCCACAGTCTGTGCCTAGGGCTACTTGAAGAGGAAACAAACCATAGAGACAAAACGGAGACCTACTTTATTTTGTCAAGTTTCAAAGAGCTACTACAAACCATGTTTGTATTAGAGTTCCAAATTCATCTATATATATGAAAGAGAACAGAGGGAAACCTAAATATAAAAACTGCTACTGTAGACGAAAGCTTCAACCTAGAAGAACACAATTTGGTGAGCAAAGTGGGATTGGTGTACTGATCATTACCACCAAGTATCATCAAGATTGGGTGAAAAAATATTTGCTGGTAATTCGGAAACTCGTTATTTCGTAGAAGCTTGGCCACCCCACTCAATGAAAGTGCTTTTCCACAGTCTGTGCCTTGGGCTACTTGAAGAGGAAACAAACCATAGAGAAAAAACTGAGAACTCCTTTATTTTGTAAAGTTTCAAAGAGCTACTTCAAACCATGTTGGATTAAGAGTTCCAAATTCATCTACCTATATAGGAAAGAACAAAGTGAAACCTAAAAATAAAAACTGCTACTGTAGATGAACACTTAAACCTAGAAGAACTAAATTTGGTGAGCCAAGTGGGATTTGTCTACTTGTTATTAAAACCACATATCATCAAGATTGGGTGAAAAAGTATTTGCTGGTATTTCGGAAACTCGTAATTTCTTGGAAGCTTTTCAACTTCTTTCAATTAAAGTGCTTTTCCACAGTCTATGCTTAGGGCTAGTTGAAGAGGAAACAAACCATAGAGACAATACTGAGAACTACTTTATTTTGTCAAGTTTCAAAGCACTACAGGAAACCATGCTGGAATTAGAGTTTCAAATTCATCTATCTATATAAGAGGGAACAGAGTGAAACCTACATATAAAAACTGCTACTGTAGACGAACGCTTAAACCTAGAAGAACAAAATTTGGTGAGACTAGTGGGATTTGTGGACTGATCATTACCACCAAGTATCATCAAGATTGGGTAAAAAAATATTTGCTGGTATTTCGAAAACTCGTTATTTCTTAGAAGCTTGGCAACCCCTCTCAATGAAAGTGCTTTGCCAGAATCTGTGCCTAGGGCTACTTGAAGAGGAAACAAACAATAAAGACAAAACTGAGAACTCCTTTATTTTGTCAAGTTTCAAAGAGCTACTACAAACCATGTTGGATTTAGAGTTCCAAATTCATCTACCTATATAGGAGAGAACAGAGTGAAACCAAAAATAAAAAATGCTACTGTAAAGGAACGCTTCAACCTAGAGGAACAAAATTGGGTGAGCCAAGTGGGATTTGAGTACCTGTCATTACCACCAAGCATCATCAAGATTGGGTTAAAAAATATTTGCTGGTATTTCGGAAAATCCTAATTTCTTGGAAGCTTGGCAACCCCTTTCAATGAAAGTGCTTTTCCACAGTCTCTTCTTAGGGCTACTTGAAAAGGAAACAAATCATAGAGACAAAACTGACAACTCCTTTATTTTGTTAAGTTTCAAAGAGCTACTACAAACCATGTTGGATTTAGAGTTCCAAATTCATCTATCTATATAAGAGAGAACAGAGTGAAACCTAAATATAAAAACTGCTACTGTAGACGAACTCTTAAACCTAGAAGAACAAAATTTTTTGAGCCAAGTGCGATTTGTTGAATTATCATTACCACCAAGTATCATCAAGATTGGGTGAAAAAATATTTGCTGGTGTTTCGGAAACTCGTTATTTCGTAGAAGCTTGGCAACCCCTCCAAATGAAAGTGCTTTTCCACAGTCTGTGCATAGGGCTACTTGAAGAGGAAACAAACCTTAGAGACAAAACTAAGAACTCCTTTATTTTCTCAAGTTTCAAACAGGTACTACAAACCATGTTGGATTTAGAGTTCCAAATTCATCTATCTATATAGGAGAGAACAGAGTGAAACCTAAATATAAAAACTGCTACTGTAGACGAACTATTAAACCTAGAAAAACAAAATTTGATGGCCAAGTCTGATGTGTGTACTGATCATTACCACCAAGTATCATCAAGATTGGGTGAAAAAATATTTGCTGGTATTTTGGAAACTCGTTATTTCTTAGAAGCTTGGCAACCCCTCTCAATGAAAATGCTTTTCCACAATCTGTACCTAGGGCTACTTGAAGAGGAAGCAAACCATAGGAACAAAACTGAGAACTACTTTTTTTGTCAATGTTCAAAGAGCTAGTACAAACCATGTTGGATTTAGAGTTCCAAATTCAGCTATCTATATAGGAGAGAACAGAGAGAAAACCTAAAAATATAAACTGCTACTGTAAACGAACACTTCAAACTAGAAGAACAAAATTTGGTGAGTCAAGTGGGATTTCTGTACCGATCATTACCAAAAAGTATCATCAAGATTGGGTGAAAAAATGTTTGCTGGTGTTTCGGAAACTCGTAATTTCTTGGAAGCTTGGCAACCCCTTTCAATGAAAGTGATTTCCACCGTCTCTGCTTAGGGCTACTTGAAGAGGAAACAAATCATAGAGACAAAACTGAGAACTCCTTTATTTTGTCAAGTTTCAAAGAGCTACTACAAACCATGTTGGATTTAGAGTTCCAAATTCATCTATCTCTATAGAAGAGAACAGAGTGAACCCTAAATATAAAAACTTCTACTGTAGACGAACGCTTCAACCTAGAAGAATAAAATTTAGTGAGCCAAGTGGGATTGGTGTACTGATCATTACCACCAAGCACCATCAAGATTGGGTGAAAAAATGTTTGCTGGTATTTCGAAACCTCATTATTTCTTAGGGTCTTGGCAACCCCTCTCAATGAAAGTGCTTTTCCACAGTCTGTGCCTAGGGCTACTTGAAGAGGAAACAAACCATAGAGACAAAACTGAGACCTACTTTATTTTGTCAAGTTTCAAAGAGCTACTACAAACCATGTTTGTATTAGAGTTCCAAATTCATCTATATATATGAAAGAGAACAGAGTGAAACCTAAATATAAAAACTGCTACTGTAGATGAAAGCTTCAACCTAGAAGAACACAATTTGGTGAGCCAAGTGGGATTTTTGTACTGATCATTACCACCACGTATCATCAAGATTGCGTGAAAAAAAATATTTGCTGGTATTTCAGAAACTCGTTGTTTCTTAGAAGCTTGGCAACCCCTCTCAATGAATGTGCTTGTGCCCAGACTGTGCCTAGGGCTATTTGAAGAGGAAACAAACCATAGAGACAAAACTGAGAACTCCTTTATTTTGTCAAGTTTCAAAGAGCTACTACAAACCATGTTGGATTTAGAGTTCCAAATTCATCTATCTATATAAAAGAGAACAGAGCAAAACCTAAAAATAAAAACTTCTACTGTAAACGAACGCTTCAACCTAGAAGAACACAATTTTTGAGTCAACGGGTATTTGTGTACTTGTCATTAACACCAAGTATCATCAAGATTGGGTGAAAAAATATTTGCTGGTATTTCGTAAATTCGTAATTTCTTGGAAGCTTGGCAACTCCTTTAAATGAAAGTGCTTTTCCACAGTCTCTGCTTAGGGCTACTTGAAGAGGAAACAAATCATAGAGACAAATTGAGAACTACTATTTTTTGTCAAGTTTCAAGCGCTACTACAATCCATGCTGGATTTTAAGTTCCAAATTCAGCTATCTATATAGGAGAGAACAGAGGGAAACCTAAAAATATAAACTGCTACTGTAAACCAACACTTCAACCTAGAAGAAGACAATTTGTTGAGCCAAGTGGGATTTGTGTACTGATCATTACCACCACGTATCATCAAGATTGGTGAAACTTATTTTCTGGTATTTTGAAAACTCATTATTTCTTAGAAGCTTGGCAACCTCTCTCAATGAAAATGCTTTTCCACAATCTGTGCCTAAAGCCACTTGAAAAGGAAACAAACAATAGAGAGAAAACTGAGATTTCCTTTATTTTGTCAAATTTCAAAGAGCTACTACAAACCATGTTGGATTTAGAGTTCCAAATTCATCTATCTATATAAGAGGGAACAGAGTGAAACCTAAATATAAAAACTGCTACTGTAGACTAACGCTTAAAAGTAGAAAAACAAAATTTGGTGAGCCAAGTGGGATTTGTGTACTGGTCAACCCCCAAGTATCATCAAGATTGGGTGAAAAAATATTGCTGGTATTTCGGAAAATCGTTATTTTTTAGAAACCTGGCAAACTCCTCTCAATGAAAGTGCTTTTCCACAGTCTGTGCCTAGGGCTACTTGAAGAGCAAACAAAACATAGAGACAAAACTGAGAACTCCTTCATTTTGTCAAGTTTCAAAGAGCTACTACAAACCATGTTGGATTTAGAGTTCCAAATTCATCTATCTATATAAAAGAGAACAGAGCAAAACCTAAAAATAAAAACTGCTACTGTAAACGAACGCTTCAACCTAGAAGAACACAATTTTTGAGTCAACGGGTATTTGTGTACTTGTCATTAACACCAAGTATCATCAAGATTGGGTGAAAAAATATTTGCTGGTATTTCGTAAACTCGTAATTTCTTGGAAGCTTGGCAACCCCTTTCAATGAAAGTGCTTTTCCACAGTCTCTGCTTAGGGATACTTGAGGAGGAAACAAATCATAGAGACAAAACTGAGAACTCCTTTATTTTGTCAAGTTTCAAATAGCTACTACAAACCATGTTGGATTTAAAGTTCCAAATTCATCTATCTATATTAGAGAACAAAGGGACACTAAAAATATAAACTGCTACTGTAAACGAACGCTTCAAACTAGAAGAAACAAATTTGGTGAGTCATGTGGGATTTGTGTACTGATCATTACCACCAGTATCATCAAGATTGGGTGAAAAAATATTTGCTGGTATTTTGGAAACTCGTTATTTCTTAGAAGTTTGGCAACAACTCTCAATGAAAGTGCTTTTCCACAGTCTGTACCTAGGGCTACTTGAAGAGGAAACAAACCATAGAGAAAAAACTGAGAACTCCTTTATTTTGTCAAGTTTCAAACAGCTACTACAAACCATGTTGGATTAAGAGTTCCAAATTCATCTATCTATATAGGAGAGAACAGAATGAAACCTAAAAATAAAAACTGCTACTGTAAACGAACGCTTCAACCTAGAAGAACAAAATTTGGTGAGCCAAGTGGGATTTGTGTACTGATCATTACCACCACGTATCTTCAAGTTTGCGTGAAAAAATATTTGCTGGTATTTCGGAAACTCGTTATTTCTTAGAAGATGTCAACCCCTCTCAATGAAAGTGCTTTTCCACAGTCTGTGCCTAGTGCTACTTGAAGAGGAAACAATGAATAAAGACAAAACTGAGAACTCCTTTATTTTGTCAAGTTTCAAAGAGGTACTAAAAACCATGTTGGATTTAAAGTTCCAAATTCATCTATCTATATAGGAGAGAACAGAGTGAAACCTAAAAATAAAAACTGCTACTGTAAACGAACGCTTCAACTAGAAGAACAAAATTTGGTGAGCCAAGTGGGATTTGTGTACTTCTCATTACCACCAAGTATCATCAAGATTTGGTGAAAAAATATTTGCTGGTATTTCTGAAACACGTAATTTCTTAGAAGCTTGGCAACCCCTTTCAATGAAAGTGCTTTTCCACAGTCTCTGCCTGGGCTACATGAAGAGGAAACAAATCATAGAGACAAAACTGAGAACTCCTTTATTTTGTCAAGTTTCAAAGAGCTACTACAAACCATGTTGGATTTAGAGTCCCAAATTCATCTATCTATATGGGAGAGAACAGAGTGAAACCTAAAAATAAAAACTGCTACTGTAAACGAACGCTTCAACCTAGAAGAACACAATTTGGTGAGCCAAGTGGCATTTGTGTACTGATCATTACCACCACGTATCATCAAGATTGTGTGAAAAAATATTTGCTGCTATTTTGAAAACTCATTATTTCTTAGAAGCTTGGCAACCCCTCTCAATGAAAGTGCTTTTCCACAGTCTGTGCCTAGGGCTACTTTAAAAAGAAACAAACCATAGGGACAAAACTGAGAACTATTTTATTTTGTCAAGGTTCAAAGAGCTACTACAAACCATGTTGGATTTAGAGTTCCAAATTCATCTATCTACATGGGAGAGAACAGAGTGAAACCTAAAAATAAAAACTGCTACTGTAAACGAACGCTTCAACCTAGAAGAACACAATTTAGTGAGCCAAGTGGCATTTGTGTACTTATCATTACCACCACGTATCATCATGATTGGGTGAAAAAATATTTGCTGGTATTTCAGAAACTCGTTATTATTTAGAAGCTTGGCAACGCCTCTCAATGAATGTGCTTTTCCACAGTCTGTGCCTAGGGCTATTTGAAGAGGAAAAAAACCATGAAGACAAAACTGAGAACTTTTTTATTTTGTCAAGTTTCAAAGAGCTACTACAAACCATGTTGGATTTAGAGTTCCATATTCATCTATCTATATAAGAGAGAACAGAGTGAAACGTAAATATAAAAACTGCTACTGTAGACCAACGCTTCAACCTAGAAGAACAAAATTTGGTGAGCCAAGTGGGATTTGTGTACTTGTCATTACCACCAAGTATCATTAAGATTGGGTGAAAAAATATTTGCTGGAATTTCGGACACTCCTTACTTCTTAGAAGCTTGGCAACCACTCTCAATGAAAGTGCTTTTCCACAGTCTGTGCCTAGGGCTACTTGAAGAGGAAACAAACCATAGAGAAAAAACTGAGAACTCCTTTATTTTATGAAGTTTCAAAGAGGTACTACATACCACGTTGGATTTAGAGTTCCAAATTTATCTATCTATATAGGAGAGATCTGAGTGAAACCGAAAAATAAAAACTGCTACTGTAAACGAACGCTTCAACCTATAACAACAAAATTTGGTGAGCCAAGTGGGATATGTGTACTTGTCAGTAACACCAAGTATCATCAAGATTGGTTGAAAAAATGTTTGCTGGTATTTCGGAAAGTCTTAATTTCTTGGAAGCTTGGCAACCCCTTTCAATGAAAGTGCTTTTCCACAGTCTGTGCCTAGGGCTACTTGAAGAGGAAACAAACCATAGAGACAAAACTGAGAACTCCTTTATTTTATGAAGTTTCAAAGAGGTACTACAAACCATGTTGGATTTAGAGTTCCAAATTCATCTATCTATATAGGAGAGATCTGAGTGAAACCTAAAAATAAAAACTGCTACTGTAAACGAATGTTTCAACCTAGAAGAGCCAAACTTGATGAGTCAAGTGGGATTTGTGTACTGATCATTACCACCAAGTATCATCCAGATTGGGTGAAAAGATATTTGCTGGTATTTCGGAAACTCGTAATTTCTTGGAAGCTTGGCAACCCCTTTCAATGAAAGTGCTTTTCCTCAGTCTCTGCTTAGTGCTACTTTAAGAGGAAACAAATCAAAGAGACAAAACTGAGAACTCCTTTATTTTGTCAAGTTTCAAAGAGCTACTACAAACCATGTTGGATTTAGAGTTCCAAATTCATCTATCTATATGGAAGAGAACAGAGTGAAACCTAAAAATATAAACTGCTACTGTAAACGAACGCTTCACTCTAGAAGAACAGAATTTAGTGAGCCAAGTGGCATTTGTGTACAGATCATTACCACCACGTATCAACAAGATTGGGTGAAAAAATATTTGCTGGTATTTCAGAAACTCGTTAATTCTTAACAGCTTGGCAACGCCTCTCATTGAATGTGCTTTTCCCCAGTCTGTGCCTAGGGCTATTAGAAGAGGAAACAAACCATAGAGAAAAAACTGAGAACTTTTTTATTTTGTCAAGTTTCAAAGAGCTACTACAAACCATGTTGGATTTAGAGTTCCAAATTCATCTATCTATATAGGAGAGAACAAAGGGAAACCTAAAAATAAAAACTGCTACTGTAAACGAACGCTTCAACCTAGAAGACCAATATTTGGTGAGCCAAGTGGCATTTGTGTACTTGTCATTAACACCAAGTATCATCAAGATTCGGTGAAAAAATATTTGCTGGTATTTCGGAAACCCGTAATTTCTTGGGAGCTTGGCAAACCCTTTCAATGAAAGTGCTTTTCCACCGTCTCTGCTGAGGGCTACTTGAAGAGGGAACAAATCATAGAGACAAAACTGAGAACTACTTTTTTTGTCTAGTTTCAAAGAGCTACTACAAACCAAGTTGGACTTAGAGTTCCAAATTCATCTATCTATATAGGAGAGAACAGAGGGAAACCTAAAAATATAAACTGCTACTGTAAACAAACGCTGCAACCTAGAAGAACAAAATTTGGTGAGCCAAGTGGGATTTGTGTACTTGTCATTACCACCAAGTATCATCAAGATTGGGTGAAAAAATATTTGCTGGTATTTCAGAAACTCGTTATTTCTTAGAAGCCTGGCAACCAATCTCAATGAAAGTGCTTTTCCACAGTCTGTGCCTAGGGCTACTTGAAAAGGAAACAAAACATAGAGACAAAACTGAGAACTCCTTCATTTTGTAAAGTTTCAAAGAGCTATTACAATCCATTCTGAATTTAGAGTTCCAAATTTATCTATCTATATAAAAGAGAACAGAGTGAAACCTACAAATAAAAACTGCTATTGTAAACGAACGCTTCAACCTAGAAGAACACAATTTGGTGAGCCAAGTGGTATTTGTGTACTGATTATTACCACCAGGATAATCAAGATTGGGTGAAAAAATATTTGCTGGTATTTTGGAATTTCGTTATTTCTTAGAAGCTTGGCAACAACTCCCAACGAAAGTGCTTTTCCACAGTCTGTGCCTAGTGCTACCTGAAGAGGAAACAAACCATACAGACAAAACTGAGAACTCCTTTATTTTGTCAAGTTTATAGAGATACTACAAACCGTGTTGATTTTAGAGTTCCAAATTCATCTATCTATATAGGAGAGAACAGAGTGAAACCTCAAAATAAAAACTGCTATTGTAAACGAACGCTTCAACCTAGAAGAACAAAATTTGGTCAGTCAAGTGGGATTTGTGTACTTGTCATCACCACCACGTATCATCCAGATTGGGTGAAAAAATATTTGCTGGTATTTCGGAAACTCGTAATTTTTTGGAAGCTTTGCAACCCCTTTTCAATGAAAGTGCTTTTCCACAGTCTTTGCTTAGGGCTACTTGAAGAGGAAACAAATCAAAGAGACAGAACTGAGAACTCCTTTATTTTCTCAAGTTTCAAAGAGCTACTACAAACCTTGTTGGATTTAGAGTTCCAAATTCATCTATCTATATAGGAGAGAACAGAGGGAGACCTGAAAATATACAATGCTACTGCAAACTAATGCTTCAACGTAGAAGAACAAAATTTGGTGAGTCAAGTGGGATTTGTGTACCGATCATTGCCACCAAGTGTCATCAAGATTGGGTGAAAAAATATTTGCTGGTATTTTGGAAACTCGATATTTCTTAGAACCTTGGCAACAACTCTCAATGAAAGTGCTTTTCCACAGTCTCTGCCTAGGGCTACTTGAAGAGGAAACGAACCATAGAGACAAAATTGAGAACTCCTTTATTTTGTCACGTTTCAGAGAGTTACTTCAAACCAGGTTTATTTTAGAGTTCCAAATTCATCTATCTATATAGGAGAGAACAGAGTGAAACCTAAAAATAAAAACTGCTACTGTAAACGAATGCTTCAACCTAGAAGAACAAAATTTGGTGAGCCAAGTGGGATTTTTGTACTTGTCATTACCACCAAGTATCATCAAGATTGGGTGAAAAAAATATTTGCTGGTATTTCGGAAACTCGTAATTTCTTGGAAGCTTGGCAACCCCTTTCAATGAAAGTGCTTTTCTACAGTCTATGCCTAGGGCTACTTGAAACGGAAACAAACCATAGAGACAAAACTGAGAACTCTTTTATTTTGTCAGGTTTCAAAGAGCTACTACAAACCATGTTGGATTTAGAGTTCCAAATTCATCTATCTATATGGGAGAGAACAGAGTGAAACCTAAAAATAAAAACTGCTACTGTAAACGAACGCTTCAACCTAGAAGAACACAATTTAGTGAACCAAGTGGCATTTGTGTAATGATCATTACCACCACGGATCATCAAAATTGGGTGAAAAAATATTTGCTGGTATTTCGGAAACTCGTTATTTCTTAGAAGCTAGGGAATGCCTCTCAATGAATGTGCTTTTCCCAAGTCTGTGCCTAGGGCTATTTGAAGAGGAAACAAACCATAGAGACAAAACTGAGAACTTTTTTATTTTGTCACGTTTCAAAGAGCTACTACAAAACATGTTGGATTTAGAGTTCCAAATTCATCTATCTATATAGGAGAGAACAGAGGGAAACCTAAAAATAAAAACTGCTACTGTAAACGAATGCTTGAACCTAGAAGAACAAAATTTGGTGAGCCAAGTGGGATTTGTGTACTTGTCATGACCACCAAATATCATCAAGATTGGGTGAAAAAATATTTGTTGTATTTCGTAAACTCGTAATATCTTTGAAGCTTAGCAACCCCTTTCAATGACAGTGCTTTTCCACAGTCTCTGCTTAGGGCTACTTGAAGAGGAAACAAACCAAAGAGACAAAACTGAGAACTCCTTTATTTTGTCAAGTTTCAAAGAGCTACTACAAACCATGTTGGATTTAGAGTTCCAAATTCATCTATCTATATAGGAGAGAACAGAGGGAGACCTAAAAATATAAACTGCTACTGTAAACTAACGCTCCAAACTAGAAGAACAAAATTTGGTGGGACAAGTGGGATTTATGTACCGATCATTACCACCACGTATCATCCAGATTGGGTGAAAAAATATATGCTGGTATTTCGTAAACTCGTTATTTCTTAGAAGCTTGGCAACCCCTTTCAATGTAAGTGCTTTTCCACACTTTGTGCCTAGGGCTACTTGAAGAGGAAACAAACCATAGAGACAAAACTGAGAACTCCTTTATTTTGTCAAGTTTCAAAGAGCTACCACAAACCATGTTGGATTTAGAGTTCCAAATTCATCTATCTATATGGGAGAGAACAGAGTGAAACCTAAAAATAAAAACTGCTTCTGTAAACGAACGCTTCAACCTAGAAGAACACGATTTGGTGAGCCAAGTGGCATTTGTGTACTGATCATTACCACCACATATCATCAAGATTGGGTGAAAAAATATTTGCTGGTATTTCGGACACTCGTTATTTCTTAGAAGATTTGCAACCTCTCTCAATGTATGTGTTTTTCCCCAGTCAGTGCGTAGGGCTACTTGAAGAGGAAACAAATCATAGAGACAAAACAGAGAACTCCTTTATTTTGTCAAGTTTCAAAGAGCTACTACAAACCATGTTGGATTTAGAGTTCCAAATTCATCTATCTATATAAAAGAGAACAGAGTGAAACCTAAAAATAAAAACTGCTATTGTAAACCAACGCTTCAACCTAGAAGAACACAATTTGGTGAGCCACGTGGCATTTGTGTACTAATCATTACCACCAATTATGATCAAGATTGGGTCAAAAAATATTTGCTGGTATTTCGGAAACTCGTTATTTGTTAGAAGCTTGGCAACTCCTCTCAATGAATGTGCTTTTCCCCAGTCTGTGCCTAGGGCTATTTGAAGAGGAAACAAACAAATAAAGACAAAACTGAGAACATTTCTATTTTGTCAAGTTTCAATGAGCTACTACAAACCATGTTGGATTTAGAGTTCCAAATTCATCTAACTATATAGCAGAGAACAGAGGGAAACCTAAAAATATAAACTGCCACTGTAAACGAACGCTTCAACCTAGAAGAACAAAATTTGGTGAGCCAATTGGTATTTGGTACTTGTCATTACCACCAAGTATAATCAAGATTGGGTGAAAAAAAATTTGCTGGTATTTCGGAAACTCGTAATTTCTTGGAAGCTTGGCAACCCCTTTCAATGAAATTGGTTTTCCACAGTCTCTCCTTAGGGCTACTGAAGAGGAAATAAATCATAGAGACAAAACGTAGAACTCCATAATTTTTTCAAGTTTCAAAGAGCTACTACAAACCATGTTGGATTTAGAGTTCCAAATTCATCTATCTATATATTAGAGAAGAGAGGGAAACCTAAAAATATAAACTGCTACTGTAAACGAACGCTTCAACCTAGAAGAACAAAATTTGGTAAGGCAAGTGGGATTTGTGTACTTGTCATTACCACCAAGTATCATTAACATTGGGTGAAAAAACATTTGCTGGTATTTCGGAAACTCGTTATTTCTTAGAAGCCTGGCAACCCCTCTCAATGAAAGTTCTTTTCCACAGTCTGTGCCTAGGGCTACTTGAAGAGGATACAAATCATAGAGACAAAACGCAGAACTCCTTAATTTTTTCAAGTTTCAAAGAGCTACTACAAACCATGTTGGATTTAGAGTTCCAAATTCATCTATCTATATAGGAGAGAACAGAGGGAAACCTAAAAATATAAACGGCTACTGTAAACTAACTCTTCAAACTAGAAGAACAAAATTTGGTGAGTCAAGTGGGATTTGTGTACCGATCATTACCACCAAGTATCATCAAGACTGGGTGAAAAAATATTTGCTGGTATTTCGGAAACTCGTTATTTCTTAGAAGCTTGGCAACCCCTTTCAATGAAAGTGCTTTTCCACAGTTTGTGCCTAGGGCTACTTGAAGAGGAAACAAACCATAGAGACAAAACTGAGAACTCCTTTATTTTGTCAAGTTTCAAATAGCTACTACAAACCATGTTGGATTTAGAGTTCCAAATTCATCTATCCATATAGGAGAGATCAGAGTAAAACCTCAAAATAAAAACTGCTACTGTAAACGAACGCTTCAACCTAGAAGAACACAATTTGGTGAGCCAAGTGGGATTTGTGTACTGATCATTACCACCACCTATCATCAAGATTGCGTGAAAAAATATTTGCTGGTATTTAGCAAACTCGTTATTTCTTAGAAGCATGGCCACCTTTCTCAGTGAATGTGCTTTTCCCAGTCTTGCCTAGGGGTATTTGAAGAGGAAACAAACCATAGAGACAAAACTGAGAACTATTTTTTTTTGTCAAGTTTCAAAGAACTACTACAAACCATGTTTGATTTAGAGTTCCAAATTCATCTATCTATATAGGAGAGAACAGAGGGAAACCTAAATATAAAAACTGCTACTGTAAACGAACGCTTCAACCTAGAAGAGCAAAATTTGGTGAGCCAATTGGTATTTGGTACTTGTCATTACCACCAAGTATCATCAAGATTGGGTGAAAAAATATTTGCTGGTATTTCGGAAACTCGTAATTTCTTGGAAGATTGGCAACCCCTTTCAATGAAAGTGGTTTTCCACAGTCTCTGCTTAGGGCTACTGAAGAGGAAATAAATCATAGACACAAAACTTAGAACTCCTTAATTTTTTCAAGTTTCAAAGAGCTACTACAAACCATGTTGGATTTAGAGTTCCAAATTCATCTATCTATATAGGAGAGAACAGAATGAAAAGTAAAAACAAAAACTGCTAGTGTAAACGAAGGTTTCAACCTAGAAGAACAAAATTTGGTGAGCCAAGTGGGATTTGTGTACTTGTCATTACCACCAAGTATCATCATATTGGGGGAAAAATATTTTCTGGTATTTCGGACACCCGTAATTTTTTGGAAGCTTGGCAACCCCTTTCAATGGAAGTGCTTTTCCACAGTCTCTGCCTGGGCTACTTGAAGAGAAAACAAATCATAGAGACAAAACTGAGAACTCCTTTATTTTGTCAAGTTTCAAAGAGCTACTACTAACCATGTTGGATTTAGAGTTTAAAATTCATCTATATATATTGGAGAGAACAGAGTGAAACCTAAAAATAAAAACTGCTACTGTAAACGAACGCTTCAACATAGAAGAAAAAATTTGGTGAGCCAAGTGGGATTTGTGTACTAGTCATTACCACCAAGTATCATCAAGATTGGGTGAAAAAATATTTGCTGGTATTTCGAAAACCCGTAATTTCTTGGAAGCTTGGCAACCCCTTTCAATGGAAATGCTTTTCCACAGTCGCTGCCTAGGCTACTTGAAGAGGAAACAAATCATAGAGACAAAACTGAGCACTACTTTTTTTTGTGAAGTTTCAAAGAGCTACTACAAACCTTGTTGGATTTAGAGTTCCAAATTCATCTATCTATATAGGAGAGAACAAAATGAAACCTAAAAATAAAAACTGCTACTGTAAACGTACACTTCAAAGTAGAAGAACACAATTTGGTGAGCCACGTGGGATTTGTGTACTTGTCATTAACACCAAGTATCATCAAGATTGGTGAAAAACTGTTTGCTGGTATTTCGGAAACTCCTTATTTCTTGGAAGCTTGGCAACCCCTTTCAATGAAAGTGCTTTTCCACAGTCTCTGCTTAGGGATACTTGAGGAGGAACAAATCATAGAGACAAAACTGAGAACTTTTTTATTTTGTCAATTTTCAAAGAGCTACTACAAACCATGTTGGATTTAGAGTTCCAAATTCATCTATCTATATAGGAGAGAACAGAGTGATACCGAAAAATATAAACTGCTACTGTAAACTAAAGCTTCAACCTAGAAAAACAAAATTTGGTGAGTCAAGTGGGATTTGTGTACCGATGATTACCACCAAGTATCATCAAGACTGGGTGTAAGAATATTTGCTGGTATTTCGGAAACTCGTTATTTCTTAGAAGTTGGCAACCCCTTTCAATGAAAGTGCTTTTCCACAGATTGTGCCTAGGGCTACTTGAAGAGGAAACAATCCATAGAGACAAAACTGAGAACTCTTTTATTTTGTCAAGTTTCAAAGAGCTACTAGAACCATGTTGGATTTAGAGTTCCAAATTCATCTATCTATATAGGAGAGAACAGAGTGAAAACTAAAAATAAAAACTGCTACTCTAAACGAACACTTCAACCTAGAAGAACACAATTTGGTGACTCAAGTGGGATTTTTGTACTGATCATTACCACCACGTATCATCAAGATTGCGTGAAAAAAATATTTGCTGGTATATCAGAATCTCGTTGTTTCTTAGAAGCTTGGCAACCCCTCTCAATGAATGTGCTTGTGCCCAGTCTGTGCCTAGGGCTATTTGAAGAGGAAACAAACCATTGAGACAAAACTGAGAATATTTTTATTTTACAAGTTTCAAAGAGCTACTTCAAACCATGTTGGGTTTAGAGTTCCAAATTCATATATCTATATAGGAGAGAACAGAGGGAAACTTAAAAATAAAAACTTCTCTTGTAAACGAACGCTTCAACCTAGAAGAGCAAAATTTGGTAAGCCAAGTGGGATTTGTGTACTTGTAATTACCACCAAGTATCATCAAGATTGGGTGAAAAAATATTTGCTGTTATTTCGGAAACCCGTAATTTTTTGGGAGCTTGGCAAACCCTTTCAATGAAAGTGCTTTTCCACAGTCTCTGCTTAGGGCTACTTGAAGAGGAAACAAATCATAGAGACAAAACTGAGAACTCCTTTATTTTCTCAAGTTTCAAAGAGGTACTACAAACCATGTTGGATTTAGAGTTCCAAATTCATCTATCTATATAAGAGAGAACAGAGTGAAACCTAAATATAAAAACTGCTACTGTAGACGAACGCTTAAACCTAGAAGAACAAAAGTTGTTGAGCCAAGTGCGATTTGTGGAGTTATCATTACCACCAAGTATCATCAAGATTGGGTGAGAAAATATTTGCTGGTGTTTCGGAAACTCGTTATTTCGTAGAAGCTTGGCAACCCCTCGCATTGAAAGTGCTTTTCCACAGTTTGTGCATATGGCTACTTGAAGAGGAAACAAACCTTAGCGATAAAACTGAGAACTCCTTTATTTTCTCAAGTTACAAACAGGTACTACAAACCATGTTGGATTTAGACTTCCAAATTCATCTATCTATATAAGAGAGAACAGAGTGAAACCTAAATATAAAAACTGCTACTGTAGACGAACTCTTAAACATAGAAAAACAAAATTTGGTGGCAAAGTGGGATTTGTGTACTGATCATTACCACCAAGTATCATCAAGATTGGGTGAAGAAATATTTGTTGGTATTTCAGAAACTCGTTATTTCTTGGAAGCTTGGCAACCCCTTTCAATGAAAGTGCATTTCCACAGTCTGTGCCTAGGGCTACTTGAAGTGGAAACAAACAATAGGGACAATACTGAGAACTCCTGTATTTTGTCACGTTTCAAATAGCTACTACAAAGCATGTTGGATTTAGAGTTCCAAATTCAACTATCTATATAAGAGAGAACAGAGTGAAACATAAATATAAAAACTGCTACTCTAGACGAACGCTTAAACCTAGAAGAACAAAATTTGTTGAGCCAAGTGCGATTCGTGGACTTATCATTACCACCAAGTATCATCAAGATTGGGTGAAAAAATACTTGCTGGTATTTCGGAAACTCGTTATTTCGTAGAAGCTTGGCAACCGCTCTCAATTAAAGTGCTTTTCCACAGTCTGTTTATAGGGCTACTTGAAGAGGAAACAAACCATAGAGACAAAACTGAGACCTCCTTTATTTTGTCAAGTTTCAAACAGCTACTACAAACCATGTTGGATTTAGAGTTCCAAATTCATCTATCTATATAGGAGAGAACAGAGTGAAACCTAAATATAAAAACTGCTACTGTAGATGAACGCTTAAACTTAGAAGAACAAAATTTGGTTGGCCCTGTGGGATTTGTGTACTGATCATTACCACCAAGTATCATCAAGATTGGGTGAAAAAATATTTGCTGGTATTTCGGAAACTCGTTATTCATTGGAAGCTTGGCAACCCCTTTCAATGAAAGTGCATTTCCACAGTCTGTGCCTAGGGCTACTTGAAGAGGAAACAAACCATAGAGACAATACTCAGAACTCCTGTATTTTGTCATGTTTCAAAGAACTACTACAAACCATGTTGGATTTAGAGTTCCAAATTCATCTATCTATATAGAAGATAACAGAATGAAACCTAAATATAAAAACTGCTACTGTAGACGAACGCTTCAACCTTGAAGAACAAAATTTGGTGAGCCAAGGGGGATTGGTGTACTGACGATTACCCCCAAGTACCATCAAGATTGGGTGAAAAAATATTTGCCGGTATTTCAGAAACTCGTTATTTCTTAGAAGCTTGGCAACCCCTCTCAATGAAAGTGCTTTTCCACAGTCTCTGCTTAGGGCTACTTGAAGAGGAAACAAATCATAGAGACAAAACTGAGAACTACTTTTTTTTGTCAAGTTTCAAAGCGCTACTACACACCATGCTGGATTTAGAGTTCCAAATTCAGCTATCTATATAGGAGAGAACAGAGGGAAACCTCCAAATATAAACTGCTAGTGTCAACGAACACTTCAACATAGAAGAACACAATTCGGTGAACCAAGTGGGATTTGTGTACTAATCATTACCACTACGTATTGTCAAGATTGGGTGAAAAAATATTTGCTAGTATTTCGGAAACTCGTAATTTCTTGCAAACTTGGCTTTTCCGCAGTATCTGCTTAGGGCTATTAGAAGAGGAAACAAACCATAGAGACAAAACTGAGAACATATTATTTTGTCAAGTTTCAAAGAGCTACTACAAACCATGTTCGATTTTGAGTTCCAAATTAATCTATCTGTATAGGAGAGAACAGAGGGAGACCTAAAAATAAAAACTGCTCTTGTAAACGAACGCTTCAACCTAAAAGATCAAAATTTGGTGAGCCAAGTGTTGTGTTTACTTGTAATTACCACCAAGTATCATCAAGATTGGGTGAAAAAATATTTGCTGGTATTTCGGAAACCCGTATTTTTTTTGGAGCTTGGCAAACCCTTTCAATGAAAATGCTTTTCCACAGTCTCTGCTTAGGGCTACTTGAAGAGGAAACAAATCATAGAGACAAAACTGAGAACTCCTTTATTTTGTCAAGTTTCAAAGAGCTACTACAAACCATGTTGGATTTAGAGTTCCAAATTCATCTATCTATATAGGAAAGAACAGAGGGAAACCTAAAAATATAAACTGCTACTGTAAACGAATGCTTCAACCTAGAAGAACAAAATTTGGTTAGCCAAGTGGGATTTGTGTACTTGTCATTACCACCAAGTATCTTCAAGATTGGGTGAAAAAATATTTGCTGGTATTTCGGAAACTCGTTATTTCTTAGAAGCCTGGCAACCCCTCTCAATGAAAGTCCTTTTCCACAGTCTCTGCCTAGGGCTACTTGAAGAGGAAACAATATATAGAGAAAAAACTGAGAACTTCTTCATTTTGTCAAGTTTCAAAGAGCTACTACAAACCATGTTGGATTTAGAGTTCCAAATTCATCTATCTATATAAGAGAGAACAGAGTGAAACCTAAATATAAAAACTGCTACTGTAGACGAACGCTTAAACCTAGAAGAACAAAATTTGTTTAGCCAAGTGCGATTTGTGGACTTATCATTACCACCAAGTATCATCAAGATTGGTTGAAAAAATATCTGCTGGTGTTTCGGAAACTCGTTATTTCGTAGAAGCTTGGCAACCCCTCACATTGAAAGTGCTTTTCCACAGTTTGTGCATATGGCTACTTGAAGAGGAAACAAACCTTAGAGATAAAACTGAGAACTCCTTATTTTCTCAAGTTACAAACAGGTACTACAAACCATGTTGGATTTAGACTTCCAAATTCATCTATCTATATAATAGAGAAAAGAGTCAAACCTAAATATAAAAACTGCTACTGTAGACGAACTCTTAAACCTAGAAAAACAAAATTTGGTGGCAAAGTGGGATTTGTGTACTGATCATTACCACCAAGTATCATCAAGATTGGGTGAAGAAATATTTGCTGGTATTTCAGAAACTCGTTATTACTTGGAAGCTTGGCAACCCCTTTCAATGAAAGTGCATTTCCACAGTCTGTGCCTAGGGCTACTTGAAGTGGAAACAAACGATAGGGAAAATACTGAGAACTCCTGTATTTTGTCACGTTTCAAAGAGCTACTACAAAGCATCTTGGATTTAGAGTTCCAAATTCATCTATCTATATAAGAGAGAACAGAGTGAAACATAAATATAAAAACTGCTACTGTAGTCGAACGCTTAAACCTAGAAGAACAAAATTTGAAGAGCCAAGTGCGATTTGTGGACTTATCATTACCACCAAGTGTCATCAAGATTGGGTGAAAAAATACTTGCTGGTATTTCGGAAACTCGTTATTTCGTAGAAGCTTGGCAATTGCTCTCAATTAAAGTGCTTTTCCACAGTCTGTTTATAGGGCTACTTGAAGAGGAAACAAACCATAGAGAAAAAACTGAGAACTCCTTTATTTTGTCAAGTTTCAAACAGCTACTACGAACCATGTTGGATTTAGAGTTCCAAATTCATCTATCTATATAGGAGAGAACAGAGTAAAACCTAAATATAAAAACTGCTACTGTAGACGAACGCTTAAACTTAGAAGAACAAAATTTGGTTGGCCAAGTGGGATTTGTGTACTGATCATTACCACCAAGTATCATCAAGATTGGGTGAAAAAATATTTGCTGGTATTTCGGAAACTCGTTATTCCTTGGAAGCTAGGCAACCCCTTTCAATGAAAGTGCATTTCCAAAGTCTGTGCGTAGGGCTACTTGAAGAGGAAACAAACCATAGAGACAATACTCAGAACTCCTGTATTTTGACAAGTTTCAAAGAACTACTACAAACCATGTTGGATTTAGAGTTCCAAATTCATCTATCTATATGGAAGCGAACAGAGTGAAACCTAAATATAAAAACTGCTACTGTAGACGAATGCTTCAACCTAGAAGAACACAATTTGCTGAGCCAAGTGGGATTGGTATACTGATCAATACCACCAAGTATCATCAAGATTGGGTGAAAAAATATTTGCTGGTATTTCGGAAACTCGTTATTTCTTAGAAGCTTGGCAACCCCTTTCAATGAAAGTACATTTCTACAGTCTGTGCCAAGGGCTACTTGAAGAGGAAACAAACCATAGAGACAATACTGAGAACTACATTATTTCAGCAACATTCTAAGAGCTACTACAAACCACGTTGGATTTAGAATTCCAAATTCATCTATCTATATGGAAGAGAACAGAGTGAAACCTAAATATAAAAACTGCTACTGTAGACGAATGCTTCAACCTAGAAGAACACAATTTGGTGAGCCAAGTTGGATTGGTATACTGATCATTACCACCAAGTATCATCAAGATTGGGTGAAAAAATATTTGCTGGTATTTCGGAAACTCGTTATTTCTTAGAAGCTTGGCAACCCCTCTCAATAAATGTGCTTTTCCACAGTCTGTGCCTAGGGCTACTTGAAGAGGAAACAAACCATAGATCAAAACTGAGAACTCCTTTATTTTGTCAAGTTTCAAAGAGCTACTTCAAACCATGTTGAATTAAGAGTTCCAAATTCATCTATCTATATAGTAGAGAACAAAGTGAAACCTAAAAATAAAAACTGCTACTCTAAACGAACGCTTCAACCTAGAAGAACAAAATTTGGTGAGTCAAGTGGGATTTGCGTACGTGTCATTATCACCACGTATCATCAAGATTGGGTGAAAAAGTATTTGCTGGAATTTCGGAAACTCGTAATTTCTTTTAAGATTGGGAACTCCTTTCAATGAAAGTGCTTTTCAACAGTCTCTGCTTATGGCTACTTGAAGGGAAAACAAATCATAGAGACAAAACAGAGAACTCCTTTATTTTATCAATTTTCAAAGAGTTACTACAAACCATGTTGGATTTACTGTTCCAAATTCATCTATCTATATAGGAGTGAAGAGAGTGAAACATAAATATAAAAACTGCTACTGTAGACGAACGCTTCAACCTAGAAGAACAAAATTTGGTGAGCCAAGTGGGATTTGTGTACTTGTCATTACCACCACGTATCATCAAGATTGGGTGAAAAAGTATTTGCTGGTATTTCGGAAACTCTTAATTTCTTGGAAGCTTGGCAACTCCTTTCAATGAAAGTGCTTTTCCATAGTCTCTGCTGAGGGCTACTTGAAGAGGAAAAAAATCATAGAGACAAAACTGAGAACTACTTTTTTTTGTCAAGTTTCAAAGCGCTACTACAAACCATGCTGGATTTTGAGTTCCAAATTCAGCTATCCATATAGGAGAGAACAGATGGAAACATAAAAATATAAACTGCTACTGTAAACGAACACTTCAACCAAGAAGAACACAATTTGGTGAGCCAAGTGGGATTTTTGTACTTGTCATTACCACCAAGTATCATCAAGATTGGGTGAAAAAGTATTTGCTGGTATTTCGGAAACTAGTTATTTCTTACAAGCTTGGAAACCCCTTAAAATGAAAGTGCTTTTCCACAGTCTCTGCTTAGTGCTACTTGAAGACTATACAAACCATAGAGACAAAACTGAGAACTCCTTTATGTTATCAAGATTCAAAGAGCTACTACAAACCATGTTGGATTTAGAGTTCCTAATTCATCTATCTATATAGGAGAGAACAGAGGGAAACCTCAAAATAAAAACTGCTCTTGTAAACGAACGCTTCAACCTAGAAGAGCAAGATTTGGTGAGCCAAGTGGGATTTGTGTATTTGTAATTACCACCAAGTATCATCAAGATTGGGTGAAAAAATATTTGCTGGTATTTCGGAAACCCGTAATTTTTTGGGACCTTGGAAAACCCTTTCAATGAAAGTGCTTTTCCCCAGTTTCTCCTTAGGGCTACTTGAAGAGGAAACAAATCATAGAGAAAAAACTGAGAACTCCTTTATTTTGTCAAGTTTCAAAGAGCTACTACAATTCATGTTGGATTTAGAGTTCCAAATTCTTCTATCTATGTAAGAGAGAACAGAGGGAAAGCTAAATATAAAAACTGCTACTGTGGACGAACGCTTCAACCTAGAAGAACAAAATTTGGTGAGCCAAGTGGAATTTTTGTACTGATCATTACCACCAAGTACCCTCAAGTTTGGGTGAAAAAATATTTGCTGGTATTTTAGAAACTCGGTATTTCTTAGAAGCTTGGCAATCCCTCTCAATGAAAGTGCTTTTCCACAGTCTGTGCCTAGCGCAACTTGAAGAAGAAACAAGCCATAGAGAGAAAACTGAGAACTCCTTTATTTTGTCAAGTTTCAAAGAGCTACTACAATCCATGTTGGATTTAGATTTCCAAATTCATCTATGTATATAGAAGAGAACAGAGGGAAACCTAAAAATATAAACTGATACTGTAAACGAACGCTTCAAATTTGAAGAACAAAATGTGGTGAGCCAAGTGGGATTTGTGTACTTGTCATTACCACCACGTATCATCAAGATTGCGTGAAAAAATATTTGCTGGTATTTCAGAAACTCGAAATTTCTTGGAAGCTTGGCAACCCCTTTCAATGAAAGTGCTTTTCCACAGTCTCTGCTTAGGGCTACTTTAAGAGGAAACAAACAATAGAGACAAAACTGAGATTTCCTTCATTTTGTCAAGATTCAAAGAGCTACTACAAACCATGTTGGATTTAGAGTTCCAAATTCATCTATCTATATAAAAGTGAACAGAGTGAAACCTAAAAATAAAAACTGCTACTGTAAACGAACACTTCAACCTAGAAGAACACAATTTGGTGAGCCAAGTGGGATTTGTGTACTTGTCATAACACCAAGTATCATCAAGATTGGGTGAAAAACTGTTTTCTGGTATTTCGGAAACTCCTAATTTCTTGGAAGCTTGGCAACCCCTTTCAATGAAAGTGCTTTTCCACAGTCTCTGCTTAGGGCTACTTGAAGAGGAAACAAATCATAGAGACAAAACAGAGAATTCCTAAATTTTGTCAAGTTTCAAAGAGCTACTACAAACCATGTTGGATTTAGAGTTCCAAATTCGTCTATCTATATAGGAGAGAACAGAGTGAAACCTAAAAATAATTTGTTTCTTCTTCAAGTAGCACTAGGCACAGACTGTGGAAAAGCACTTTCATTTAGAGGGGTTGCCAAGCTTCTAAGAAATAACGAAACAATGCATAAAGACAAAACTGAGAACTCCTTTATTTTGTCAAGTTTCAAAGAGCTACTAAAAACCATGTTGGATTTAGAGTTCCAAACTCATCTATCTATATAGAAGAGAACAGAGTGAAACAAAAAAAAAACTGCTACTGTAAACGAACGCTTCAACCTAGAAGAACAAAATTGGGTGAGCCAAGTGGGATTTGTGTACTTGTCATTACCAAAACGTATCATCATGATTGGGTGAAACAGTATTTGGTGGTATTTCGGAAACTCGTAATTTCTTGGAAGCTTGGCAACTCCTTTCAATGAAAGTGCTTTTTCACAGTCTCTCCTTAGGGCTACTTTAAGAGAAAACAAATCATAGAGACAAAACTGGGAACTACTTTTTATTGTCAAATTTAAAAGAGCTACTACAAACCATGTTGGATTTAGAGTTCCAAATTCATCTATCTATATAGGAGAGAACAGAGTGAAACCTAAAAATAAAAACTGCTATTCTAAACGAACGCTTCAACCTAGAAGAACACAGTTTGGTGAGCTAAGTGGGATTTGTGTACTGATCATTAACACCACGTATCATCAAGATTGCGTGAAAAAATTTTTGCTGGTATTTCGGAAACTCGTTATTTCTTAGAAGCTTGGCAACCGCTCTCAATGAAAGTGCTTTTCCACTCTGTGCCTAGTGCTACTTGAAGAAGAAACAATCCATAAAGACAAAACTGAAAACTCCTTTATTTTGTCAAGTTTAAAAGAGCTACTACAAACCATGTTGGATTTAGAGTTCCAAATTAATCTATCTATATAGGCGAGAACAGAGGGAAACCTAAAAATATAAACTGCTACTGTAAACGAACGCTTAAACTAGAAGAACAAAATTTGGTGAGCCATGTGGGATTTGTGTACTTCTCATTACCACCAAGTATCATCAAGATAGGGTGAAAAAATATTTGCTGGTATTTCGGAAACCCGTTATTTCTTTTAAGCTTGGCAACCCCTTTAAATGAACGTGCTTTTCCACAGTCTGTGCCTAGGGCTACTTGAAGAGGAAACAAACCATAGAGACAATACTGAGAACGACTTTATTTTGTCAAATTTCAAAGAGCTACTACAAACCATGTTGGATTGATAGTTCCAAATTCATCTATCTATATAGGAGAGAACAAAGTGAAACCTAAAAATAAAAACTGCTACTGTAAACGAACGCTTAAACTAGAAGAACAAAATTTGGTGAGCCATGTGGGATTTGTGTACTTCTCATTACCACCACGTATCATCAAGATTGCGTGAAAAAATGTTTGCTCGTATTTCGGAAAATCGTTTTTTCTTAGAAGATTGGCACCCCTCTCAATGAAAGTGCTTTTCCACAGTCTGTGCCTAGGGCTACTTGAAGAGGAAACAATCCATAGAGACAATACTGAGAACTACTTTATTTTGTCAATTTCAAAGAGCTACTACAAACCATGTTGGATTTAGAGTTCCAAATTCATCTATCTATATAAGAGAGAAGAGAGTGAAACGTAAATAAAAAAACTGCTACTGTAGACGAACGCTTCAACCCAGAAGAACAAAATTTGGTGAGAATAGTGGGATTTATGTACTGATCCTTCCCACGAAGTATCATCAAGATTGGGTGAAAAAAATATTTGCTGGTATTACGGAAACTCGCTATTTCTTAGAAGTTTGGGAAACCCTCTCAATGAAAGTGCTCTTCCACAGTCTGTGCCTAGGGCTACTTGAAGAGGAAAAGAACCATAGAGACAAAACTGAGAACTCCTTAATTTTTTGAAGTTTCAAAGAGGTACTACAAACCATGTTGAATTTAGAGTTCCAAATTCATCTATCATTATAGGAGAGACATGAGAGAAACCTAAGAATAAAAACTGCTACTGTAAACGAACGCTTCAAACTGGAAGAACTAAATTTGGTGAGCCAAGTGGGATTTGTGTACTTGTCAAGTATCATCAAGACTGGGTGAAAAAATATTTGCTGGTATTTCGGAAACTCGTTATTTCTTAGAAGCCTGGCAACCCCTTTCAATGAACGTGCTCTTCCACAGTTTTTGCCTAGGGCTACTGGAATAGGAAACAAAAAATAGAGACAAACCTGAGAACTCCTTAATTTTCTCAAGTTTCAAAGAGCTACTACAAACCATGTTGGATTTAGAATTCCAAATTCATCTATCTATATAGGAGAGAACAGAGTGAAACATAAAAATAAAAACTGCTACTGTAAACGAACGCTTCAACCTAGAAGAACAAAATTTGGTGAGCCAAGTGTGATTTGTGTACTTGTCATTACCACCACGTATAATCAAGATTGGGTGAAACAGTATTTGCTGGTATTTCAGAAACTCTTAATTTCTTGGAAGCTTGGCAACTCCTTTCAATGAAAGTGCTTTTCCAAAGTCTCTGCTTAGGGCTACTTGAAGAGAAAACAAATCATAGAGACAAAACAGGGAACTACTTTTTTTTGTCAAGTTTCAAAGCGCTACTACAAACCATGCTGGATTTAGAGTTCCAAATTCAGCTATCTATATATGAGAGAACAGAGGGAAACATAAAAATATAAACTGCTACTGTAAAGGAACACTTCAACCTAGAACAACACAATTCGGTGGGCTAATTGAGATTTGTGTACTGATGATTACCACCACGTATCATCAAGATTGGGTGAAAAAATATTTGCTGTTATTTTGACAACTCATTATTTCTTAGAAGCTTGGCAACCCCTCTCAATGAAAGTTCTTTTCCACAGTCTGGGCCTAGGGCTACTTGACGAAGAAACAAACCATAGAGACAAAACTGAGAACTATTTTATTTTGTCATGTTTCAAAAAGCTACTACAATCCATGTTGGATTTAAAGTTACAAATTCATCTATCTATATATGAGAGAACAGAGTGATACGTAAATATAAAAACTGCTACTGTAGACGAACGATTCAACCTAGAAGAACACAATTTGGTGAGCCAAGTGTGATTTGTGTACTGATCATTACCACAACGTATCATCAAGATTGCGTGAAAAGATATTTGCTGGTATTTCGGAAACTCGTTATTTCTTAGAAGCTGCGCAACCCCTCTCAATGAAAGTGCTTTTCCACAGTCTCTGCCCAGGGCTACTTGAAGAGGAAACAAACCATAGAGACAAAACTGAGAACTACTTTATTTTGTCAAGTTTCAAAGAGCTACTACAAACCAGGTTGGATTTAGAGTTCCAAATTCATCTATCTATATAGGAGAGAACAGAGCGAAACCTAAAAATAAAAACTGCTACTGTAAACGAACTCTTCAACTAGAAGAACAAAATTTGGTGAGCCAAGTGGGATTTGTGTACTTCTCATTACCACCAAGTATCATCAAGATTGGGTGAAAAAATATTTGCTGGTATTTCGGAAACCCGTAATTTCTTGGAAGCTTGGCAACCCCTTTCAATGAAAGTGCTTTTCCACAGTCTCTGCCTGGGCTACTTGAAGAGGAAACAAATCATAGAGACAAAACTGAGAACTCCTTTATTTTTTCAAGTTTCAAAGAGCTACTACAAACCATGTTGGATTTTGAGTTCCAAATTAATCTATCTATATAGGAGAGAATAGAGGGAAACCTAAAAATATAAACTGCTACTCTAAACAAATGCTTCAACCTTGAAGAACAAAATTTGGTGAGTCATGTGGGATTTCTGTACCGATCATTACCACCACGTTTCATCAAGATTGGGTGAAACAGTATTTCCTGGTATTTAGCAAACTCGTAATTTCTTGGAAGTTTGCAACTCCTTTCAATGATAGTGGTTTTCCACAGTGTCTGCTTAGGGCTACTTGAAGAGAAAACAAATCATAGAGACAAAACTGGGAACTACTTTTTTTGTCAAGTTTCAAAGAGCTAATACAAACCATGTTGTATTTAGAGCTCCAAATTCATCTATCTATATAGGAGAGAATAGAGTGAAACCTAAAAATAAAAACTGCTACTGTAAACAAACGCTTCAACCTAGAAGAACACAGTTTGGTGAGGCAAGTGGGATTTGTGTACTGATCATTGCCACCACGTATCATCAAGATTGCGTGAAAAAATATTTGCTGGTATTTCCGAAACTCGTTATTTCTTAGAAGCTTGGCAACCCCTCTCAATGAAAGTGCTTTTCCACAGTCTGTGCCTAGTGCTATTTGAAGAAGAAACAATGCATAAAGACAAAACTGAGAACTCCTTTATTTTGTCAAGTTTCAAAGAGCTACTACAAACCATGTTGGATTTAGAGTTCCAAATTCTTCTCTCTATATAGGAGAGAACAGAGTGAACCCTAAAAATAAAAACTGCTACTGTAAACAAACGCTTCAACTAGAAGAACAAAATTTGGTGAGCCAAGTGGGATTTGTGTACTTCTCATTACCACCAAGTATCATCAAGATTGGGTGAAAAAATATTTGCTGGTATTTCAGAAACTTGTTATTTCTTGGAAGCTTGGCAACCCGTTTCAATGAAAGTGCTTTTCCACAGTCTCTGCCTGGGCTACTTGTAGAGGAAACAAATCATAGAGACAAAACTGAGAACTTTTTTATTTTGTCAATTTTCAAAGAGCTACTACAAACCATGTTGGATTTAGAGTTCCAAATTCATCTATCTATATAGGAGAGAACAGAGGGAAACCTAAAATATAAACTGCTACTGTAAACGAACGCTTCAACCTAGAAGAACAAAATTTGGTGAGCCATGTGGGATTTGTGTACTTGTCATTACCACCACGTATCATCAAGATTGGGTGAAACAGTATTTGCTGGTATTTCGGAAACTCGTAATTTTTTATAAGCTTGGCAACTCCTTTCACTGAAAGTGCTTTTCCACAGTCTCTGCTTAGGGCTACTTGAAGAGAAAACAAATCATAGAGTCAAAACTGGGAACTACTTTTTTTTGTCAAGTTTCAAAGCGCTACTACAAACCATGCTGGATTTAGAGTTCCAAATTCAGCTATCTATATAAGAGAGAACAGAGGGAAACCTAAAAATATAAACTGCTACTGTAAACGAACGCTTCAACCTAGAAGAACAAAATTTGGTGAGTCAAGTGGGATTTCTGTAACGATCATTACCACCAAGTATCATCAAGATTGGGTGAAAAAATATTTGCTGGTATTTCTGAAACTCGTTATTTCTTAGAAGCTTGGGAAACCCTCTCAATGAAACTGCTATTCCACAGTCTGGAAAACTGCTTTTCACAGCCCTAGACTGTGGAAACTGCTATTACACAGTCTAGGGCTAATTGAAGAGGAAACAAACCATAAAGACAAAACTGAGAACTCCTTTATTTTATGAAGTTTCAAAGAGGTACTAACACCATTTTGGATTTAGAGTTCCAAATTCATCTATCTATATAGGAGAGAATAGAGTGAACCCTAAAAATAAAAACTGCTACTGTAAACGAACGCTTCAACTAGAAGAACAAAATTTGGTGAGCCAAGTGGGATTTGTGTAATTCTCATTACCACCAAGTATCATCAAGATTGGGTGAAAAAATATTTGCTGGTATTTCCGAAACCCGTAATTTCTTGGAAGCTTGGCAACCCCTTTCAATGAAAGTGCTTTTCCACAGTCTCTGCCTTGGCTACTTGAAGAGGAAACAAATCATAGAGACAAAACTGAGAACTCCTTTATTTTTTCAAGTTTCAAAGAGCTACTACAAACCATGTTGGATTTCGAGTTCCAAATTCATCTATATATATAGGAGAGAACAGAGGGAAACCTAAAAATATAAACTGCTACTGTAAACTAACGCTTCAACCTAGAAGAACAAAATTTGGTGAGTCAAGTGGGATTTCTCTATTGATCATTACCACCAAGTATCATCAAGATTGGGTGAAAAAATATTTGCTGGTATTTCAGAAACTCTTTATTTTTTGGAAGCTTGGCAACCCCTTTGAATGAAAGTGCTTTTCCACAGTCTGTGCCTAGGGCTACTTGAAGAGGAAACAAACCATAGAGACAATACTGAGAACGACTGTATTTTGTCAAATTTCAAAGAGCTACTACAAAGCATGTTGGAGTAAGAGTTCCAAATTCATCTATGTTTATAGGAAAGAACAAAGTAAACCTAAAAATAAAAACTGCTACTGTAAACGAACGCTTCAGCCTAGAAGAACAAAATTTGGTGAGCCAAGTGGGATATGTGTACTTGTCATTACCACCACGTATCATCAAGATTGGGTGAAAAAATATTTGCTGGTATTTCGGAAACTCGTTAGTTATTAGAAGCTTGGCATCCCCACTCAATGAAAGTGCTTTTCCACAGTCTGTGCCTAGGGCTACTTGAATAGGAAAGAAACCATAGAGACAAAACTGACGACTTTTTCATTTTGTCAAGTTTCAAAGAGCTACTACAAACCATGTTGGATTTAGAGTTCCAAATTCATGTATCTATATAAAAGAGAACAGAGTGAAACCTAAAAATAAAAACTGCTATTGTAAACAAACGCTTCAACCTAGAAGAACAAAATTTGGTGAGCCAAGTGGGATTTGTGTACTGATCATTATCACGAAGTATCATCAAGATTGGGTGAAAAAATATTTGCTGGTATTTCGGAAACTTGTTTTTTCTTAGAAACTTGGGAAACCCTCTCAATGAAAGTGCTTTTCCACAGTCTGTACCTAGGGCTACTTGAAGAGGAAACAAATCATAGAGACAAAACTGAGAACGCCTTTATTTTCTCAAGTTTCAAAGAGCTACTACAAACCATGTTGTATTTAGAGTTCCAAATTCATCTATCTATATAGAAGAGAACAGAGGGACACCTAAAAATATAAACTGCTACTGTAAACGAACGCTTCAACCAAGAAGAAGCAAATTTGGTGAGTCAAGTGGGATTTGTGTACTGATCATTACCACCAGTATCATCAAGATTGGGTGAAAAAATATTTGCTGATATTTTGGAAAATCGTTATTTCTTATAAACTTGGCAACAACTCTCAATGAAAGTGCTTTTCCACAGTCTGTGCCTAGGTCTACTTGAAGAGGAAACAAACCATAGAGACAAAACTGAGAACTCATTTATTTTGTCAAGTTTCAGAGAAATACTACAAACCATGTTGATTTTAGAGTTCCAAATTCATCTATCTATATAGGAGAGAAGAGAGGGAAACCTAAGAATAAAAACTGCCACTGTAAACGAACGCTTCAATCTAGAAGAACAAAATTTGGTGAGCCAAGTGGGATTTGTGTACTTGTCATTACCACAAAGTATCATCAAGATTGGGTGAAAAAATATTTGCTGGTATTTCGGAAACTCGTAATGTCTTGGAAGCTTGGAAACCCCTTTAAATGAAAGTGCTTTTCCACAGTCTCTGCTTAGGGCTACATTAAGAGGAAACAAATCAAAGAGACAAAATTGAGAACTCCTTTATTTTGTCAAGTTTCAAAGAGCTACTACAAACCATGTTGCATTTAGAGTTCCAAATTCATCTATCTATATAGGAGAGAACAGAGGGAGACCTAAAAATATAAACTGCTCTTGTAAACGAACGCTTCAACCTAGAAGAGCAAAATTTGGTGAGCCAAGTGGGATTTTTGTATTTGTAATTACCACCAAGTATCATCAAGATTGGGTGAAAAAATATTTGCTGGTATTTCGGAAAATCGTTATTTCTTAGAAGCTTGGCAACCCCTTTCAATGAAAGTGCTGTTCTACACTTTGTGCCTAGGGCTACTTGAAGAGGAAAGAAACCATAGAGACAAAACTGAGAACTCCATTATTTTGTCAAGTTTCAAAAGGTACTACAAACCATATTGGATTTAGAGTTCCAAATTCATCTATCTGTATAGGAGAGAACAGAGTGAAACCTAAAAATAAAAACTGCTACTCTAAACGAACGTTTCAACCTAGAAGAACCAAATTTTGAGTCAAGTGGGATTTGTGTACTGATCATTACCACCAGTATATTCAAGATTGGTTGAAAAAATATTTGGTGGTATTTTGGAAACTTGTTATTTCTTAGAAGCTTGTCAACAACTCAAATGAAAGTGCTTTTCCACAGTCTGTGCCTAGGACTACTTGAAGAGGAAACAAACCATAGAGACAAAACTCAGAACTCCTTTATTTTGTCAAGTTTCAAAGAGCTACTACAAACCATGTTGGATTTAGTGTTTTAAATTCATCTATCTATATAGGAGAGAACAGAGTGAAACCTAAAAATAAAAACAGCTACTGTAAACGAACGCTTCAACCTAGAAGTGCTTTTCCACAGTCTCTGGTTAGGGCTACTTGAAGAGGAAACAAACCATAGAGACAAAACTGAGAACATTTTTATTTTGTCAAGTTTCAAAGAGCTACTTCAAACCATGTTGGATTTAGAGTTCCAAATGCATCTATCTATAGAGGAGAGAACAGAGGGCAACCTAATAATATAAACTGCTCTTGTAAACGAACGCTTCAACCTAGAAGAGCAAAATTTGGTGAGCCAAGTGGGATTTGTGTATTTGTAATTACCACCAAGTATCATCAAGATTGGGTGAAAAAATATTTGCTGGTATTTCGGAAACCCGTAATTTTTTGGGAGCTTGGCAAACTCTTTCAATGAAAGTGCTTTTCCCTAGTTTCTCCTTAGGGCTACTTGAATAGGAAACAATGTATAAAGACAAAACTGAGAACTCCTTTATTTTGTCAAGTTTCAAAGAGCTACTACAAACCATGTTGGATTTAGAGTTCCAAATTCATCTATCTATATAGGAGAGAACAGAGGGAAACCTAAAAATAAAAACTGCTACTGTAAACGAACGCTTCAACTAGAAGAACAAAATTTGGTGAGCCAAGTGGGATTTGTGTACTTCTCATTACCCCCAAGTATCATCAAGATTGGGTGAAAAAATATTTCCTGGTATTTCGGAAACCCGTAATTTCTTGGAAGCTTGGCAACCTTTTTCAATGAAAGTGCTTTTCCACAGTCTCTGCCTTGGCTACTTGAAGAGGAAACAAATCATATAGACAAAACTGAGAACTCCTTTATTTTTTCAAGTTTCAAAGAGCTACTACAAACCATGTTGGATTTAGAGTTACAAATTCATCTATCTATATAGGACAGAACAGAGGGAAACCTAAAAATATAAACTGCTACTGTAAACAAATGATTCAACCTAGAAGAACAAAATTTGGTAGTCATGTGGGTTTTCTGTACCGATCATTACCACCACGTATCATCAAGATTGGGTGAAACAGTATTTCCTGGTATTTAGCAAACTCGTAATTTCTTGGAAGCTTGGCAACTCCTTTCAATGAAAGTGGTTTTCCACAGTCTCTGCTTAGGGCTACTTGAAGAGAAAACAAATCATAGAGACAAAACTGGGAACTACTTTTTATTGTCAAGTTTCAAAGAGCTACTACAAACCATGTTGTATTTAGAGTTCCAAATTCATCTATCTATATAGGAGAGAATAGAGTGAAACCTAAAAATAAAAACTGCTACTGTAAACGAATGCTTCAACCTAGAAGAACACAGATTGGTGAGGCAAGTGGGATTTGTGTACTGATCATTACCACCACGTATCATCAAGATCGCGTGAAAAAATATTTGCTGGTATTTCTGAAACTCGTTATTTCTTAGAAGCTTGGCAACCCCTCTCAATGAAAGTGCTTTTAAACAGTCTGTACCTAGTGCTATTTGAAGAAGAAACAATGCATAAAGACAAAACTGAGAACTCCTTTATTTTGTCAAGTTTCAAAGAGCTACTAAAAACCATGTTGGATTTAGAGTTCCAAATTCTTCTATCTATATAGGAGAGAACAGAGTGAACCCTAAAAATAAAAACTGCTACTGTAAACAAACGCTTCAACTAGAAGAAAAAAATTTGGTGAGCCAAGTGGGATTTGTGTACTTCTCATTACCAGCAAGTATCATCAAGATTGGGTGAAAAAATATTTTCTGGTATTTCGGAAACTTGTTATTTCTTGGAAGCTTGGCAACCCCTTTGAATGAAAGTGCTTTTCCACAGTCTCTGCCTGGGCTACTTGTAGAGGAAACAAATCATAGAGACAAAACTGAGAACTTTTTTTATTTTGTCAAGTTTCAAAGAGCTACTACAAACCATGTTGGATTTACAGTTCCAAATTCATCTATCTATATATGAGAGAACAGAGGGAGACCTAAAAATATAAACTGCAACTGTAAACGAACGCTTCAACCTAGAAGAGCAAAATTTGGTGAGCCAAGTGGGATTTTTGTATTTGTAATTACCACCAAGTATCATCAAGATTGGGTGAAAAAATATTTGCTTGTATTTCAGAAACCCGTAATTTTTTGGGAGCTTGGCAAACCCTTTCAATGAAAGTGCTTTTCCCCAGTTTCTCCTTAGGGCTACTTGAAGAGGAAACAAACGATAGAGACAAAACTGAGAACTCCTTTATTTTGTCAAGTTTCAAAGAGCTACTAAAAACCATGTTGGATTTAGAGTTCGAAATTCATCTGTCTATATAGGAGAGAACAGAGGGAAACCTAAAAATAAAAAGTGCTACTGTAAACGAACGCTTCAATCTAGAAGAACAAAACTTGGTGAGCCAAGTGGGATTTGTGTACTGATCATTACCACCAGTATATTCAAGATTGGTTGAAAAAATATTTGCTGGTATTTTGGAAACTTGTTATTTCTTAGAAGCTTGGCAACAACTCAAATGAAAGTGGTTTTCCACAGTCTGTGCCTAGGACTACTTGAAGAGGAAACAAACCATAGAGACAAAACTCAGAACTCCTTTATTTTGTCAAGTTTCAAAGAGCTACTACAAACCATGTTGGATTTAGTGTTTTAAATTCATCTATCTATATAAGAGAGAACAGAGTGAAACCTAAAAATAAAAACAGCTACTGTAAACGAACGCTTCAACCTAGAAGAACAAAATTTGGTGAGCCAAGTGGGATTTGTGTACTTATCATTAACACCAAGTACCATCAAGATTGGGTGAAAAAATATTTGCTGGTAATTTGAAACTCGTACTTTCTTGGAAGCTTTGCAACCCCTTTCAATAAAAGTGCTTTTCCACAGTCTCTGGTTAGGGCTACTTGAAGAGGAAACAAACCATAGAGACAAAACTGAGAACATTTCTCTTTTGTCAAGTTTCAAATAGCTACTACAAACCATGTTGGATTTAGAGTTCCAAATTCATCTATCTATATAGGAGAGAACAGAGGGGAACCTAAAAATAAAAACTGGTATTGTAAACGAACGCTTCAACCTAGAAGAACAAAATTTGGTGACCCAAGTGGGATTGGTGTACTGATCATTACCACCAAGTACCTTCAAGATTGGGTGAAAAAATATTTGCTGCTATTTCGGAAACTCGTTATTTCTTAGAAGCTTGGCAACCCCTCTCAATGAAAGTGCTTTTCCAATGTCTGTGCCTAGGGCTACTTGAAGAAGAAACAAACCATAGAGACAAAACTGAGAACTACTTTATTTTGCCATGTTTCAAAGAGCTACTTCAAACCATGTTGGATTTAGAGTTCCAAATTCATCTATCTATATAGGATAGAACAGAGTGAAACGTACATATAAAAACTGCTGCTGTAGACGAACGCTTCAACCTAGAAGAAACACAATTTGGTGAGCCAAGTGGGATTTGTGTACTGATCATTACCACCACGTATCATCAAGATTGGGTGAAAAATATTTGCTGGTATTTCGGAAACTCGTTATTTTCTTAGAAGCTTGGCAACCCCTCTCAATGAAAGTGCTTTTCCACAGACTGTGCCTAGGGCTACTTGAAGAGGAAACAAACCATAGAGACAAAACTGAGAACTCCTTTATTTTGTCAAGTTTCAAAGAGCTACTACAAAACATGTTGGATTTAGAGTTAAAATTCATCTCTCTATATATATAATAGAACAGAGTGAAACCTAAAAATAAAAACTGCTACTGTAAACGAACGCTGCAAACTAGAAGAACAAAATTTGTTGAGCTAAGTGGGATTTGTGTTCTTGTCATTACCACCACGTATCATCAAGATTGGGTGCAAAAATATTTGCTGGTATTTCGGAAACTAGTAATTTCTTGGAAGCTTGGCAACCCCTTTCAATGAAAGTGCTTTTCCCCCGTGTCTGCCATGGGCTACTTGAAGAGGAAACAAATTATAGAGACAAACCTGAAAACTCCTTTATTTTCTCAAGTTTCAAATAGCTACCACGAACCATGTTGGATTTAGAGTTCCAAATTCATGTATCTACACAGGAGAGAACAGAGTGAAACCTAAACATAAAAGGGCTTCTGTAGACGAACGCTTCAACCTAGAAGAACAAAATTTGGTGAGCCAAGTGGGATTTGTGTACTGATCATTACCACCAATTATAATCAAGATTGGGTGAAAAAATATTTGCTGGTATTTCGGAAACTCGTTATTTCTTAGAAGCTTGGCAACCCCTCTCAATGAAAGTGCTTTTCCCACCGTCTGTGCCTTGGGCTACTTGAATTGGAAACAAACCATAGAGACAAAAGTGAGAACTCCTTTATTTTGTCAAGTTTCAAACAGCTACTACAAACCATGTTGGATTTAGAGTTCCAAATTCATCTATCTATATACGAGAGAACAGAGGGAAACCTAAAAATACAAACTGCTACTGTAAAAGATCGCTTCAAACTAGAAGAACAAAATTTGGTGAGTCAAGTGGAATTGTGTACCGATCATTACCACCAAGTATCATCAAGATTTTGTGAAAAAATATTTGCTGGTGTTTCGGAAACTCGTTATATCTTGGAAGCTTGGCAACCCCTGTCAATGAAAGTGCTTTTCCACAGACTCTGCTTAGGGCTACTTGAAGAGGAAACAACCATAGAGACAAAACTGAGAACTTCTGTTTTTTTGTCAAGTAACAAAGAGCGACTACAAACCATGTTGGATTTAGAGTTCCAAATTCATCTATCTATATAGGAGAGAACAGAGGGAAACCTCAAAATATAAACAGCTACTCTAAAAGAACGCTTCAAACTAGAAGAACAAAATTTGGTGACCCATGTGTGATTTGTGTACTTGTCATTACCACCAAGTATCATCAAGATTGGGTGAAAAAATATATGCTGGTACTTCGGAAATTCGTAATTCTTGGAAGCTTGGCAACCCCTTTCAATGAAAGTGCTTTTCCACAATCTCTGCTTAGGGCTACTTGAAGAGGAAACAAATTATAGAGACAAACCTGAGAACACCTTTATTTTGTAAAGTTTCAAATAGCTACTACAAACCATGTTGGATTTAGAGTTCCAATTCATCTATCTACATATGAGAGAACAGAGTGAAACCTAAACATAAAAACTGCTACTGTAGACGAACGCTTCAACCTAGAAGAACAAAATTTGGTGAGCCAAGTGGAATTTGTGTACTGATCATTACCACCAAGTATCATCAAGATTGGGTGAAAAAATATTTGCTGGTATTTCGGAAACTCGTTATTTCTTAGAAGCTTGGCAACCCCTTCTCAATGAAAGTGCTTTTCCACAGTCTGTGCCTAGGCCACTTGAAGAGGAAACAAACCATAAAGACAAAACTGAGAACTCCTTTATTTTGTCAAATTTCAAAGAGCTACTAGAAACAATGTTAGATTTAGAGTTCCAAATTCATCTATCTATATAGGAGAGAACAGAGGGAAACCTAAAAATAAAAACTGCTACTGTATACGAACGCTTCAACCTAGAAGAACAAAATTTTGTGGGCCAAGTGGGATTTGCGTCCTTCTCATAAACACCACGTATCATACAGATTGGGTGAAAAAATATTTGCTGGTATTTCGGAAACTCGTAATATCTTGGAAGCTTGGCAAACCCTTTCAATGAAAGTGCTTTTCCACAGTTTCTGCTTAGGGCTACTTGAAGAGGAAACAAATCATAGAGACAAAACAGAGAATTCCTTTATTTCGACAAGGTTCAAAGAGCTACTACAAACCATGTTGGATTTAGAGTTCCAAATTCATCTATCTATATAGGAGAGAACAGAGTGAAACCTAAAATTATAAACTGCTACTGTAAAAGAACGCTTCAACCTAGAAGAACAAAATTTGGTGAGTCAAGTAGGATTTGAGTACCGATCATTACCACCACGTATAATCCAGATTGTGTGAAAAAATATTTGCTGGTATTTCGGAAACTCGTAATTTCTTGGAAGCTTGGCAACCCCTTTCAATTAAAGTGCTTTTCCACAGTCTCTGCTTAGGGCTACTTGAAGAGGAAACAAACCATAGAGACAAAACTGTGAACTACTTTATTTTATCAAGTTCCAAAGAACTACTACAAACCATGTTGGATTTAGAGTTCCAAATTCATCTATCTATATAGGAAAGAACAGAGTGAAACCTAAAATATAAAAACTGTTACTGTAGAAGAACGCTTAAACCTAGAAGAACAAAAATTGATGAGACAAGTGGGATTTCTGTACTTGGCATTACCACCAACTATCATCAAGATTGAGCGAAAAAATATATGCTGGTATTTCGGAAACTCCTAATTTCTTGAAAGCTTGGCAACCCCTTTCAATGAAAGTGCTTTTCCAAAGCCTCTGCTTAGGGCTACTTGAAGAGGAAACAAACCATAATGACAAACCTGAGAACTCCTTTATTTTGTCATGTTTCAAAGAGCCCACTACAAACCATGTTGGATTTAGAGTTCCAAATTCATCTAATCTATATAGGAGAGAACAGAGGGAAACCTGAAAATATAAACAGCTACTGTAAACGAACACTTCAACCTAGAAGACCAAATTTGGTGAGTCAAGTGGGATTATTGTACCTATCATACCACCAAGTATCATCAAGATTGGGTGAGAAAATATTTGCTGGTATTTCAGAAACTCGTAATTTCTTGGAAGCTTGGCAACTCCTTTCAATGAAAGTGCTTTCCACAGTCTGTGCCTAGGGCTACATGAAGAGGAACAAAACCATTAAGACAAAACTGAGAACTCCTTTATTTTGTCAAGTTTCAAAGAGCTACTACAAACCATGTTGGATTTAGAGTTCCAAATTCATCTATCTATATAAGAGAGAACAGAGTGAAACCTGAAATAAAAACTTCTACTGTAAACGAACGCTTCAACCTAGAAGAACAAATTTGGTGAGCCAAGTGGGATTTGTGTACTTGTCATTACCAGAAAGTATCATCAAGATTGGGTGAAAAAATATTTGCTGGTATTTCGTTAACTCGTTATTTCTTAGAAGATTGGCAACCCCTCTCAATGAAAGAGCTTTTCCACAGTCTTGTGCGTAGGGCTACTTGAAGAGGAAACAAACCTTAGAGACAAAACTGAGAACGACATTATTTTGTCAAGTTTCAAAGATCTACTACAAACCATGTTGGATTTAGAGTTCCAAATTCATCTATCTATATAGGAGAGAACAAAGTGAAACCTAAAAATAAAAACTGCTACTGAAAACGAACGATTCAACCTAGAAGAACAAAATTTGGGAGCCAAGTGGGATTTGTGTACTTGTCATTACCACCAAGTATCATCAAGATTGGGTGAAAAAGTATTTGCTGGTATTTCGGAAAATCGTAATTTCTTGGAAGCCTTGGCAACTTCTTTCAATGAAAGTCCTTTTCCACAGTCTGTGCCTAGGCATACTTGAATATGAAACAAAAAATAGAGACAAAACTGAGAACTCCTTTATTTTTCAAGTTTCAAAGAGCTCCTACTAACCATGTAGGATTTAGAGTTCCAAATTCATCTATCTATATAGGAGAAAACAGAGTGAAACCAAAAATAAAAACTGCTACTGTAAACGAACGCTTCAAACTAGAGAAACAAAACTTGGTGAGCCAAGTGGGATTTGAGTACTTGTAATTACCACCAAGTATCATTAAGATTGGGTGAAAAAATATTTGCTGGTATTTCAGAAACTTGTAATTTCTGGGAAGCTTGGCAACCCCTTTCAATGAAAGGGCTTTTCCACATTCTCTGCTTAGCGCTACTTGAAGAGGAAACAAATCATAGAGACAAACTGAGAACTCCTTTATTTTGTCAAGTTTCAAATAGCTTGTACAAACCATGTTGGATTTAGAGTTCCAAATTCAGGTATCTATATAGGAGAGAACAGAGGGAAACCTAAAAATATAGACTGCTACTGTAAACGAACGCTTCAAACTAGAAGAACAAAATTTGGTGAGTCAAGTGGGATTTCTGTACCGATCATTACCACCAAGTATCATCAAGATTGAGTGAAAAAGTATTTGCTGGTATTTCGGAAACTCGTTATTTCTTCGAAGCTTGGCAACCCCTTTCAAAGAAAGTGCCTTTCCACAGTCTGTGCCTAGGGCTACTTGAAGAGGAAACAAACCATAGAGACAATACTGAGAACTCCTTTATTTTGTCAAGTTTCAAAGAGCTACTACAAACCATATTGGATTTTGAGTTCCAATTCATCTATCTATATAAGAGAGAGCAGAGAGAAAACTAAATATAAAAACTGCTACTGTAGACGAACGCTTAAACCTAGAAGAACAAAATTTGGTGAGCCAAGTGGCATTTGTGGACTGATCATTACCACCAAGTATCATCAAGTTTGGGTGGAAAAATATTTGCTCGTATTTCGGAAACTCGTAATTTCTTGGAAGCTTGGCAACCCCTTTCAATGAAAGTGCTTTTCCACTGTCTCTGCTTAGGTCTACTTGAAGAGGAAACAAGCCATAGAGACAAAACTGAGAACTCCTTTATTTAGTCAAGTATCAAAGCGCTACTACAAACCATGTTGGATTTAGAGTTCCAAATTCATCTATCTATATAGGATAGAACAGAGTGAAACGTACATATAAAAACTGCTGCTGTAGACGAACGCTTCACCTAGAAGAACACAATTTGGTGAGCCAAGTGGGATTTGTGTACTGATCATTACCACCACGTATCATCAAGATTGGGTGAAAAATATTTGCTGGTATTTCGGAAACTCGTTATTTCTTAGAAGCTTGGCAACCCCTCTCAATGAAAGTGCTTTTCCACAGACTGTGCCTAGGCTACTTGAAGAGGAAACAAACCATAGAGACAAAACTGAGAACTCCTTTATTTTGTCAAGTTTCAAAGAGCTACTACAAAACATGTTGGATTTAGAGTTAAAATTCATCTCTCTATATATATAATAGAACAGAGTGAAACCTAAAAATAAAAACTGCTACTGTAAACGAACGCTGCAAACTAGAAGAACAAAATTTGTTGAGCTAAGTGGGATTTGGTTCTTGTCATTACCACCACGTATCATCAAGATTGGGTGCAAAAATATTTGCTGGTATTTCGGAAACTAGTAATTTCTTGGAAGCTTGGCAACCCCTTTCAATGAAAGTGCTTTTCCCCCGTGTCTGCCATGGGCTACTTGAAGAGGAAACAAATTATAGAGACAAACCTGAAAACTCCTTTATTTTCTCAAGTTTCAAATAGCTACCACGAACCATGTTGGATTTAGAGTTCCAAATTCATGTATCTACACAGGAGAGAACAGAGTGAAACCTAAACAATAAAGGGCTTCTGTAGACGAACGCTTCAACCTAGAAGAACAAAATTTGGTGAGCCAAGTGGGATTTGTGTACTGATCATTACCACCAATTATAATCAAGATTGGGTGAAAAAATATTTGCTGGTATTTCGGAAACTCGTTATTTCTTAGAAGCTTGGCAACCCCTCTCAATGAAAGTGCTTTTCCACCGTCTGTGCCTTGGGCTACTTGAATTGGAAACAAACATAGAGACAAAGTGAGAACTCCTTTATTTTGTCAAGTTTCAAACAGCTACTACAAACCATGTTGGATTTAGAGTTCCAAATTCATCTATCTATATACGAGAGAACAGAGGGAAACCTAAAATACAAACTGCTACTGTAAAAGATCGCTTCAAACTAGAAGAACAAAATTTGGTGAGTCAAGTGGAATTTGTGTACCGATCATTACCACCAAGTATCATCAAGATTTTGTGAAAAAATATTTGCTGGTGTTTCGGAAACTCGTTATATCTTGGAAGCTTGGCAACCCCTGTCAATGAAAGTGCTTTTCCACAGACTCTGCTTAGGGCTACTTGAAGAGGAAACAACCATAGAGACAAAACTGAGAACTTCTGTTTTTTTGTCAAGTAACAAAGAGCGACTACAAACCATGTTGGATTTAGAGTTCCAAATTCATCTATCTATAAGGAGAGAACAGAGGGAAACCTCAAAATATAAACAGCTACTCTAAAAGAACGCTTCAAACTAGAAGAACAAAATTTGGTGAGCCATGTGTGATTTGTGTACTTGTCATTACCACCAAGTATCATCAAGATTGGGTGAAAAAATATATGCTGGTACTTCGGAAATTCGTAATTTCTTGGAAGCTTGGCAACCCCTTTCAATGAAAGTGCTTTTCCACAATCTCTGCTTAGGGCTACTTGAAGAGGAAACAAATTATAGAGACAAACCTGAGAACACCTTTATTTTGTAAAGTTTCAAATAGCTACTACAAACCATGTTGGATTTAGAGTTCCAATTCATCTATCTACATATGAGAGAACAGAGTGAAACCTAAACATAAAAACTGCTACTGTAGACGAACGCTTCAACCTAGAAGAACAAAATTTGGTGAGCCAAGTGGAATTTGTGTACTGATCATTACCACCAAGTATCATCAAGATTGGGTGAAAAAATATTTGCTGGTATTTCGGAAACTCGTTATTTCTTAGAAGCTTGGCAACCCCTCTCAATGAAAGTGCTTTCCACAGTCTGTGCCTAGGCCACTTGAAGAGGAAACAAACCATAAAGACAAAACTGAGAACTCCTTTATTTTGTCAAATTTCAAAGAGCTACTAGAAACAATGTTAGATATAGAGTTCCAAATCATCTATCTATATAGGAGAGAACAGAGGGAAACCTAAAAATAAAAACTGCTACTGTATACGAACGCTTCAACCTAGAAGAACAAATTTTGTGGGCCAAGTGGGATTTGCGTCCTTCTCATAAACACCACGTATCATACAGATTGGGTGAAAAATATTTGCTGGTATTTCGGAAACTCGTAATATCTTGGAAGCTTGGCAAACCCTTTCAATGAAAGTGCTTTTCCACAGTTTCTGCTTAGGGCTACTTGAAGAGGAAACAAATCATAGAGACAAAACAGAGAATTCCTTTATTTCGACAAGGTTCAAAGAGCTACTACAAACCATGTTGGATTTAGAGTTCCAAATTCATCTATCTATATAGGAGAGAACAGAGTGAAACCTAAAATTATAAAACTGCTACTGTAAAAGAACGCTTCAACCTAGAAGAACAAAATTTGGTGAGTCAAGTAGGATTTGAGTACCGATCATTACCACCACGTATAATCCAGATTGTGTGAAAAAATATTTGCTGGTATTTCGGAAACTCGTAATTTCTTGGAAGCTTGGCAACCCCTTCAATTAAAGTGCTTTTCCACAGTCTCTGCTTAGGGCTACTTGAAGAGGAAACAAACCATAGAGACAAAACTGTGAACTACTTTATTTTATCAAGTTCCAAAGAACTACTACAAACCATGTTGGATTTAGAGTTCCAAATTCATCTATCTATATAGGAAAGAACAGAGTGAAACCTAAATATAAAAACTGTTACTGTAGAAGAACGCTTAAACCTAGAAGAACAAAAATTGATGAGACAAGTGGGATTTCTGTACTTGGCATTACCACCAACTATCATCAAGATTGAGCGAAAAAATATATGCTGGTATTTCGGAAACTCCTAATTTCTTGAAAGCTTGGCAACCCCTTTCAATGAAAGTGCTTTTCCAAAGCCTCTGCTTAGGGCTACTTGAAGAGGAAACAAACCATAATGACAAACCTGAGAACTCCTTTTATTTTGTCATGTTTCAAAGAGCCACTACAAACCATGTTGGATTTAGAGTTCCAAATTCATCTATCTATATAGGAGAGAACAGAGGGAAACCTGAAAATATAAACAGCTACTGTAAACGAACACTTCAACCTAGAAGACCAAAATTTGGTGAGTCAAGTGGGATTATTGTACCTATCATTACCACCAAGTATCATCAAGATTGGGTGAGAAAATATTTGCTGGTATTTCAGAAACTCGTAATTCTTGGAAGCTTGGCAACTCCTTTCAATGAAAGTGCTTTCCACAGTCTGTGCCTAGGGCTACATGAAGAGGAACAAAACCATTAAGACAAAACTGAGAACTCCTTTATTTTGTCAAGTTTCAAAGAGCTACTACAAACCATGTTGGATTTAGAGTTCCAAATTCATCTATCTATATAAGAGAGAACAGAGTGAAACCTGAAAATAAAAACTTCTACTGTAAACGAACGCTTCAACCTAGAAGAACAAAATTTGGTGAGCCAAGTGGGATTTGTGTACTTGTCATTACCAGAAAGTATCATCAAGATTGGGTGAAAAATATTTGCTGGTATTTCGTTAACTCGTTATTTCTTAGAAGATTGGCAACCCCTCTCAATGAAAGAGCTTTTCCACAGTCTTGTGCGTAGGGCTACTTGAAGAGGAAAACAAACTTAGAGACAAAACTGAGAACGACATTATTTTGTCAAGTTTCAAAGATCTACTACAAACCATGTTGGATTTAGAGTTCCAAATTCATCTATCTATATAGGAGAGAACAAAGTGAAACCTAAAAATAAAAACTGCTACTGAAAACGAACGATTCAACCTAGAAGAACAAAATTTGGGAGCCAAGTGGGATTTGTGTACTTGTCTTACCACCAAGTATCATCAAGATTGGGTGAAAAAGTATTTGCTGGTATTTCGGAAAATCGTAATTTCTTGGAAGCTTGGCACTTCTTTCAATGAAAGTCCTTTTCCACAGTCTGTGCCTAGGCATACTTGAATATGAAACAAAAAATAGAGACAAAACTGAGAACTCCTTTATTTTTCAAGTTCAAAGAGCTCCTACTAACCATGTAGGATTTAGAGTTCCAAATTCATCTATCTATATAGGAGAAAACAGAGTGAAACCAAAAATAAAAACTGCTACTGTAAACGAACGCTTCAAACTAGAGAAACAAAACTTGGTGAGCCAAGTGGGATTTGAGTACTTGTAATTACCACCAAGATCATTAAGATTGGGTGAAAAAATATTTGCTGGTATTTCAGAAACTTGTAATTTCTGGGAAGCTTGGCAACCCCTTTCAATGAAAGGGCTTTTCCACATTCTCTGCTTAGCGCTACTTGAAGAGGAAACAAATCATAGAGACAAAACTGAGAACTCCTTTATTTGTCAAGTTTCAAATAGCTTGTACAAACCATGTTGGATTTAGAGTTCCAAATTCAGGTATCTATATAGGAGAGAACAGAGGGAAACCTAAAAATATAGACTGCTACTGTAAACGAACGCTTCAAACTAGAAGAACAAATTTGGTGAGTCAAGTGGGATTTCTGTACCGATCATTACCACCAAGTATCATCAAGATTGAGTGAAAAAGTATTTGCTGGTATTTCGGAAACTCGTTATTCTTCGAAGCTTGGCAACCCTTTCAAAGAAAGTGCCTTTCCACAGTCTGTGCCTAGGGCTACTTGAAGAGGAAACAAACCATAGAGACAATACTGAGAACTCCTTTATTTTGTCAAGTTTCAAAGAGCTACTACAAACCAATATTGGATTTAGAGTTCCAAATTCATCTATCTATAAGAGAGAGCAGAGAGAAAACTAAATATAAAAACTGCTACTGTAGACGAACGCTTAAACCTAGAAGAACAAAATTTGGTGAGCCAAGTGGCATTTGTGGACTGATCATTACCACCAAGTATCATCAAGTTTGGGTGAAAAATATTTGCTCGTATTTCGGAAACTCGTAATTTCTTGGAAGCTTGGCAACCCCTTTCAATGAAAGTGCTTTTCCACTGTCTCTGCTTAGGTCTACTTGAAGAGGAAACAAGCCATAGAGACAAAACTGAGAACTCCTTTATTTAGTCAAGTATCAAAGCGCTACTACAACCATGTTGGATTTAGAGTTCCAAATTCATCTATCTATATAGGATAGAACAGAGTGAACGTACATATAAAAACTGCTGCTGTAGACGAACGCTTCAACCTAGAAGAACACAATTTGGTGAGCCAAGTGGGATTTGTGTACTGATCATTACCACCACGTATCATCAAGATTGGGTGAAAATATTTGCTGGTATTTCGGAAACTCGTTATTTCTTAGAAGCTTGGCAACCCCTCTCAATGAAGTGCTTTTCCACAGACTGTGCCTAGGGCTACTTGAAGAGGAAACAAACCATAGAGACAAAACTGAGAACTCCTTTATTTTGTCAAGTTTCAAAGAGCTACTACAAAACATGTTGGATTTAGAGTTAAAATTCATCTCTCTATATATATAATAGAACAGAGTGAAACCTAAAAATAAAAACTGCTACTGTAAACGAACGCTGCAAACTAGAAGAACAAAATTTGTTGAGCTAAGTGGGATTTGTGTTCTTGTCATTACCACCACGTATCACAAGATTGGGTGCAAAAATATTTGCTGGTATTTCGGAAACTAGTAATTTCTTGGAAGCTTGGCAACCCTTTCAATGAAAGTGCTTTTCCCCCGTGTCTGCCATGGGCTACTTGAAGAGGAAACAAATTATAGAGACAAACCTGAAAACTCCTTTATTTTCTCAAGTTTCAAATAGCTACCACGAACCATGTTGGATTTAGAGTTCCAAATTCATGTATCTACACAGGAGAGAACAGAGTGAAACCTAAACAATAAAGGGCTTCTGTAGACGAACGCTTCAACCTAGAAGAACAAAATTTGGTGAGCCAAGTGGGATTTGTGTACTGATCATTACCACCAATTATAATCAAGATTGGGTGAAAAAATATTTGCTGGTATTTCGGAAACTCGTTATTTC
>NW_027513077.1:0-27500 GCF_048772815.1 Callospermophilus lateralis
GCAGTAAAGTCTCAGTGGAGAAACCCTGCTTTGGTCCATTTGCTTAACTATGGTTCTATTGCCTTGAATGTCAGGAAGGTCTTTGCCTCAGGCCACCCTTTTGTGAAGCCTGAAGAAACAGTTTTCAAATGAAAATGAATGGGCATCTCCTGTGGCTCTTTGCTTAATTGCTTTGAAAAGGATGGTGTCTTAATCAGACACTAGGCCCTGTTTGAGGCTGTGGCTAAGATTCTCAGCTCCAGATAGATGTAAAGAAGATCCCATGTGTGCATCCAAAACCAAAATGGCAAAAAGATCAGTCATTGTAGATGAAGTCTCTTGCCTTCCTCTGATAGGTTCCGGAACTCCATCAAGTGAGAATAGGATTCCTATGGGTCAAATGAGTTATTCAAATCCTGCAGAAGTACTTGGGTTCTCTCATGATGCCAAATCACATAATGAATCTATACCTGACTGTCAGTAGGCCTCAAATTGGAGAAGCAGAGCAGCATTAACAGCAGGCCTATTTGATCACTCCTGGTTCAAAGGAAGGGTGTCCAGGCCACACTGAATTTAGACAAATGAGGGGCAAGGGTGCATATTTTGGACATTGTCTTTGGCTGTGCCCCTCATGGAAACCTCCAGCTAGAGTTTATGATGAGTGTCTATACGGCTGAAGATGAGGGCCATGTGGGAATGTTTTGGTTTTAATTGTGGTCATTTGTGTGGCGGTTGGAAGAGATGACAGGGTCCACATGGTCTTGAACTCAGGTGTGATTCCTCTTAGAGACTGAGTTCTGGAACTGACCTCAGAGAAGTATTGCCATTAATTGTGTTGGCATTGTAGGAGGCCACAGATGAGAGTTGCCTTTGAAACCTGAGATCTAGGCCCAGGATGGCTTTCCTCAGAGAACTGAAAATCTCAGCAAGGATATCGCATAATTTTATTCTGAAAAACTTGACAGCCATAGTTAAGAGTCAAAAGACACATGGACCTCCCGTTGTAGACCTCCATAGGCCTTGCTTCATGTGACCTTTTGGCCAGTGTTTGGGAAGCCTTGCCTGTTAGAGTTCCTCAGAGCTTTCATTGAAATGAGCTTCCTCCCCATGTAATGGTTCCTTGAAGAATGGAAACCCCAAAGTGCCTCCAACTTCATTCTTGAAAAATGGATAGATAAATACCATGATATTTTTGAAATTCCCAATGACCAAGTGGCACTGGAGAACCATTGGATGTTCTGTTGCAGACAGTGGCTTGATTGTTGTGTTACAGACAGTGCCTTGATTGACTGGGTTTCATGAAAATGGTGCAGAACAGAGATGCCAGTAAGTTGGAGCCTGCTGAGTAGTGGGCCTAGAGCAGTGGTGGGCAGGTGTGTGATAATACAACTGTGGTGTCGCCATGTGGATCTGCCATTGGCTTCCAAATAGCTTGTGACTGACTTGGTACAGCCAGCAGACCATTATATGAAAAGGCATCTTGTTATATGGAGAGGTTTCAGGGCAATGTTCACAATCAAGTTGCTATGGTCAAGGGGGCAAGTTATGTGGGATAGAACCCTGGTTGGTGGATTCTCCTGCACACCCTGACCCAACACACGTGAGAGAACTCCCTCCAGCCCTATATCCTAGTTGAACTCCTTGTCTTTCATGAAGCAAATACCAACCTCCCATTGCAGCATCAAGAAACACCAAAACCTCGCCAGCACTTGTTGTTGTTTGATTTCATAATGGCTGCCAATCTTACTGGAGTGAGAAAAGGGTTCTCTTGTACATTGCTGGTGGGGCTGCAAATTGGTGCGGCCAATTTGGAAAGCAGTATGGAGATTCCTGGGAAAGCTGGGAATGGAACCACCATTTGACCCAGCTATTGCCCTTCTCGGACTATTCCCTGAAGACCTTAAAAGAGCGTATTACAGGGATACTGCCACATCGATGTTCATAGCAGCACAATTTACAATAGCTAGATTGTGGAACCAACCCAGATGCCCTTCAATGGATGAATGGATTAAAAAAATGTGGCATCTATACACCATGGAGTATTACGCAGCACTAAAAAATGACAAAATCTTGGAATTTGCAGGGAAATGGATGGCACTAGAGCAGATTATGCTTTGTGAAGCTAGCCAATCCCTAAAAAACAAATACCAAATGTCATCGTTGATATAATGAGAGCAACTAAGAATAAAGCAGGGAGGAAGAGCAGGAAGAAAAGATTAACATTAAACAGAGACATGAGGTGGGAGGGAAAGGGAGAGAAAAGGGGAATTGCATGGAAACGGAGGGAGACCCTCATTGTTATACTAAATTACATATAAGAGGTTGTAAGTGGAATGGGAAAATAAACAAGGTGAGAAATGAATTACAGTAGAAGGGGTAGAGAGAGAAGATGGGAGGGGAGGGGAGGGGGGATAGTAGAGGATAGGAAAGGTAGCAGAATACAACAGTTACTATTATGGTATTATGTAAAAATGTGGATGTTTAACCCATGTGATTCTGCAATCTGTACTTGGGGCAAAAAAGGGAGTTCATAACTCACTTGAATCTAATGTATGCTAATGTATGAAATTTGATATGTCAAGAGCTTTGTAGGGTTTTGAACAACCAATAAAAAAATAAAATTAAAAAAAAAAAGAAAGAAACACCACAAAAAGGGCAGGATGACCAAATGGCTTCACAGTCCACTCAGGGAGACAATAAGCTTCCAGTGGCCACAGTTTACCAACAAAGAGAGAAATCAACACTGGTACCACATGTTCAATGGAAAATAAGAAACGATGTCCTCCAGGTCACATAGATGCAGATCCAGGTTTGATGGTCTCAGCAGAAATGAAGCTAAAGCTCCAGACAACAAGATATATTTCAAGTGTCCAAACTCAGAGGCAGTTTTACAAGAAGGCTATTGGCCAGCAGAGTTCCATGTTTGTGGAGTGTTTACACAGTCACTTACTTTTGGAAACTCCTCTACCACCTCCAAGGTTGTGAACTACTGTGCATTTTCCATTCCAGATATGTATTCACAGATTTTCTAACTCTTCTCTTCGAATTGCATCTTACATGGGGTGAAGGTAATGTCAAAGGATTTATCTGGATGAGAGTGGGAAGACTTTTGTGTAGGACATATTTGCATACATATTGGATTCATTTTCCAATTTTCCATTTCAAATACTTTATCTCTGACACTAAACCACACCCTACTAGTCTCTGACTACTAATCCTAATATGAGGCAGAAAAATAACCCAAACATAATAGAAATACAAGCAGTTCAGAGGAGGCATGGTGTATAGTTGGATTGCCTTTTGCATTTTAAAAGTTAGGGGTTATAAATCTAGACAATTTTTTGTTGCAATAGTTGTCCAAGTGGTTTTAAAGATAACAAATATGTGAATTCTTGTCTCTCTTTCTCTGTAGCCTACTCAGCAAATATATTTTTATATACACATAGAGAATCCTACCTGGTACTACACGTACATTCTTGTCAGGTGGCTAACTTGGCAGATGCAAATTGAGAGAAAAGATCACTCCTTCTAAATGTCGTTGGAACTGAAAATTCAACCTATGGGTGAGCTTCCTAGTTGAACAAAATTATACACAAATCCATGTTCAGTACAATGAATATTTTTGGATCTGTGGATGATATATATTTCATGGTGAATTTTGATTGGCATATATTGCTATTTTTAATGTTTCTGGGTGTGTATGTGTGTGTGTCTGTGTGTGTATATATATATATATATATATATATATATATACACACTCTCTCCTTCTATTTTTCAAAATATGAAATATATGTGTCTTATATACACTCCCTAATTTTATTCATGTTCATGAATGTGGATTTAAAATCAACTTTTCACAAGATTATTCTCAAAAAATTTCATCCACCTGAAATACATATTTGTTTCCTAGTACTGAAAACTAACTTCAGTGAATGGTGCATACAAATCCTAATATTTCTATAGTAACTGACACAGTTTATCATCAATGCAAGTAGATGCCTATGGGACATGATGTGTTTATCGATGTTCATTTTTATTCAACACTGGGACATTACAATTTCTTCAGTTTATGCACATCATAGGATATATATTTCCTCCACAGGTTGTCACACAAAGTAGGAGCAGCCTCCATCTCATGGAACCCTTGGAAGCAACGGTTAGGACAAAGTTGTTGCCAAGGCAGTGACCTCATTCAGTTCCTGAAGGAAGTGTCCTAGCTAACTTCCTTGGTGATGGAACTCTCTGAAATTGTGATGCAAGAAGCCAGGCACCAAGAGCCAGTCCCAGTCCCAGTCCCAGTGGGCTCACTGGTTTGTATTTACCAAGTACAGATTCAGACCTTCTTGGTACCTACTGATTTGAGGATGGCCAAATGCCAATTGAGCTCTGAAGAGAGGCCTTTCCTGAGATAGCAGGTAGTGGCTAACTGCAGGCTCCTCAAAGCATCTCAGAGTTGGCCAAGGAGACAAAATCTGAGAGAGGAAAGGCCAATTCGAGAGGAACATAGTATGGCCCACCAGTCAGAGGACACTCCAGATAGTCACAGATCCACTTTTGGGAATGAGGTGACTTTATATGTGTGGGTGTGAGTTTGTGGTTTTGTCTCATATTCTGCGAATAGGTAAAAAAGGTGGTTCGTTTGCTTTGGAGCCTACTGTTGATAGTAACTCTTTTGACAAGGCGAGTGTTTCTATGTCTGTGTATCCACTGTGTCCGTGGTTTTAGACATTAGAAAAGAGAATGCATCAATGGAGGTGTCCTGTCTAGTAAAAAGCTTCCCAGCATTCATCGTTCATAAGTGATGAATAGACTGTGGCTTGTCTTATGGATAGGAAACAACTACTAACATCCTAAGTTCCGGTTTTCTTCCTGAATTCTGGCCACTCTCCAGAATGAGCTCATGATTTATTGTCCAAGATATGTACAACCTCCATGCTCTGTGACATGGCCATGTTCTTGATAGCTGAAGGGAATGGAAACATCTCAGATATTAGTGTGACCAGTAAAGTCTCATTGGAGAAACCCTGCTTTGGGCCATTTGCTTACCTATGGTTCTGTTGCCTTGAATGTCAGGAAGGTCTTTGTTTCAGGCCACCCCTTTTTGAAGCCTGAAGAAACAGTTTTCAAATGGTAATGAATGGGCATCACCTGTATCTCTTTGCTTAATTTCTTTGGAAAGGGATGTGTCTTAATCAGACACTAGGCCCTGGTTGAGGCTGTGGCTAAGATTCTCAGCTCCTGATAAATCTAAAGAAGATCCCATGTGTGCATCCAAAACCAAAATGGCAAAAGGATCAGTCATTGTGGATGAAGACTCTTGCCTTCCTCTGTTAGGTTCCTGACGTCCATCAAGTGAGAATAGGATTCCTATAGGTCAAATGAGTTATTCAAAGTCCCGCATAAGTGCTTGGTTTCTCTCATGATGCCAAATCACATAAGCAATCTATACCTGACAGTCAGTAGGCCTCAAATTGGAGAAGCAGAGCAGTATTAACGGCACGCCTATTTGATCACTCTTGGTTCACAGAAAGGGTTTCCAGACCACCCTAAATTTAGACAAATGAGGGGCAATGGTGGATATTTTGGACACTGTCTTGGGCTGCATCCCTCATGGAAACCTCCAGCCAGAGTTTATGATGAGTGCCTATATGGATGAAGATGAGGGCCATGTGGGAATGTTTTGGTTTTAATTGTGGTCATTTGTGTGGCGGTTGGAAGAGATGACAGGGTCCACATGGGCTTGAAATCTGGTGTGATTCTCCTTGGAGACTGAGTTCTGGAACTGACCTCAGAGAAGTATTGCCATTAATTGTGTTGGCATTGTAGGAGGCCACACATGAGAGTTGCCCTTGAAACCTGAGATCTAGGCCCAGGATGGCTTTCCACAGAGAGCTGAAAATCTCAGCAAGGATTCACATGATTTTATTCTGAAAAACTTGGCAGCCATAGTTAGAGTCAAAAGACACATGGACCTCATGTTGTAGACCTCAATGGGCCTGGCTTCATGTGACCTTTTGGCCAGTGTTTGGGAAGCCTTGCCTGTTAGAGTTCCTCAGAGCTTTCATTGAAATGAGCTTCCTCCCCATGTAATGGTTCCTGGATGAATGGAAACCCCAAAGTGCCTCCAACTTCATTCTTGAAAAATGGAAAGATAAACACCATGAAATTTTTGAAATTCCCAATGACCAGATGGCACTGGAGAACCATTGGATGTCCTGTTGCTGATCATGAGTGTAACAGACAGTGCCTTGATTGACTGGGTTTCATGAAAATGGTGTAGAACAGAGATGCCAGTAAGTTGGAGCCTGCTGAGTAGTGGGCCTAGAGCAGTGGTAGGCAGGTGTGTGATAATACATTTGTGATGTGGCCATGTGGATCTGCCATTGGCGTCCAAATGGCTTGTGACTGACTTGATGCAGCCAGCAGACCATTATATGAAAAGGCATCTTGTTATATGCAGAGTTTTCAGGGCAATGTTCAGAATTAGGTTGCTATGGTCAAGGCGGCAAGCAATGTGGGATAGAAGCCCAGTTGGTGCATTCTCCTGCAGAGCCTGACCCACCACACGTTACAAGACTCCCTCATGCACTGTGTCCCAGTTGAACTCCTTGTATGTCATGAATCAAATACCAAACTCCCAGTGCAGCAGCAAAAAACACCACGAAAAGTGGAGGATGACCAAATGGCTTCAAAGTCCACAAGGGGAGTCACTTTGCCTGAAGAGGCCACAGTTTACCTACAAAGAGACTTCAGCACTGCTGCCTCATGTTCATCGGAAAATAAGAAACCATGTCCTCCAGGTCACATAGATACTGACCCAGGTTTGATGGTCTCACTTCAAAGGAAGCTAAAGCTCCTGACAACAACATATATTTCAAATGCCCAAACTCAGAGGCAGTTTCTCAAGAAGTCTTTAGGCCAGCATAGCTCCATGATTGTGGAGTGTTTACACTGTCCCTTACTTTTGGAAACTCCTCTACCACCTCCAAGGTTGTGAACTCCTGAGCATTTTCCATTCCACATATGTATTCACAGATTTTCTAACTCTTCTTTTCTAATTGTGTTTTACCTGGGGCGAAGATAATTTCAAGGCATTTTTCTGGATGAGAGTGGGAATATTTTTTGTGGCACATATTTGCATACACATTGGATTTATTTTCCTATTTTCCATTTGAAATACTGAATCCGTGACACTAACCCATACCCTACTTGTCTCTGACTACTAATCCTAATAAGATGGAGAAAAATAACCCAAACAGAATATAAATACAAGCAGTTCAGAGGAGGCATGGTGTATAGTTGGACATGGCTTTTGCATGACAAAATGTAGGTGCTATAAATCTAGTCGATTTAAATTGAAATAGTTCTCCATTTATTTTTAAATTTAACAAATATGTGAATTCCTCTCTCCCATTTTATGTAACCTATTGAGCACATCTATTTTTATATGCACATATAGAATACTACCTGGTATCGCACATACGTTCTTGTGAGGTGTCTGACTTGAAAGATACAAATGATGAGAAGTGATCACTCCACCTAAACGCTATGGGATTTGAAAATTCATCCTATGTGTGAGCCTCCTAGTTGAACAATATTATACATAAATCCATGTTCAGTAAATTGAATATTTTTCTATCTGTGTAAGATATATATATATCACGGTGAATTTCGATTGGCATATATATTGCTACTTTTTAATGTCTCTCTCTCTCTCTCTGTGTGTATATATACACACTCCAGATTTTTTTAAAATATAAAATATATATGCCTTATTATACACTCCCTAAATTTTTTCATATTCATGTATGTGGATTTATAGTCAACATTTCAAAAGGTTATTCTCTGAAATATTCATCTACCTGAAATACATATTTGCTTCCTAGTAATGAAAACTAACTTCAGTGAATGGTGCATACATATCCTAATATTTCTACAATAATTGACCCAGTTTCTCATTAATGCAAGTAGATTCATATTGGACATGATGTGTATTTTCATGTTCATTCTTATTCGCCACTGGTACATTACTATTTCTTCAGGTAATGCACATAATAGAGTATATATTTCATCCACAAGTTAGCAAAATTATGGGTATGTGTTTCACTTTCAATAATTTTCTGTTTCAGAACACATGTATTCCTCCATGTTTCTTGACTGTCTTTTCATGAGACTTCTTACCAAACCCATTATTTTCGATTTCCATAATCCCTTTTGAAGCAAAACTCACACACCGTTCATGATAAACCATAACCCTAATATTACCATTAGATGTATAACTGGATGGAATGAATGATTGTATATCAATATAAGATTTCTTATATATTTTCAGATATCAAATCAATCCATTATTTAAAGTGGAACCAGTTATATTATTTATTCACAGTATAGTCTATTCATGCATTGTCTCTATATTCATAGACACAGGGTACACCTCATTGTAAACTCAATACTAATTTATACGTATTCAAATTATGGCTCCCAGAAATGGTGGAAGAAATATTCATGTCACCTGATCTACATATACAATTTAACCCAGTAATATTCTGGACACAAAAAGAAAAGGTCACACTTATGTTTCTACCAAAGCCTAAATGTAAAGTGAACAGGGATTACTAAAAACATCCATGTCCAGGTTGCCTAATGCTCTCAAAAGTCAATCCTATTTGTGACAATATATTCGTTTCTTCCTAAGATAATATATCCAAAATCAACCCTGTTGAAAATGCCTAATTATATCACACACTTTATACTTTGCCTGATTTCATAATGTCTCTATTGATATCTGCTTTCCTACATATTTTCCCCAGTTCATCATTGTGATGGTTCATATGTGCTCACATTTACATTCACTCTCTAACCAAAACCCTATTGCTAAAAAACTTTTGTTCCAAATCCTATACTCACTCTCCTTCCTAAACATACCGACTATCTTCCTAATCCTACCGACTATCCCTTTTTGACTGGATGTTCTCTTCTACATTCAATCATCCAAGTAATGTTCAGGTGAGCGTCGGAGGAAGAGACCACCAAGAGACTGTCTCATGGAACAGCAAAGGGTTTATTGGGGGTCCAGCATGCTGGGGCTCAGAGCTCCCTTGAATCGAGCAGAGAGCCCTGAGGACATCTTAAGCAGAGCTTATGTGTTTTCCTTGTAGAGGGCAGGGAGGGAAGTTTATTGATGGGTCAGGGCGAGTGGGCAGTTTGCATGCAACCGGGAGAGGGAGTACATTATATATTTTGGAAGTTGGAGACAGCACATTCTGGGAACAAGATTAGCAAACAGTTCTCAAGATTTCAACAGTGTTTTGTTAAGCATACAGAAAAAGAGGAAGTGACAAGTACCATTTTATTAACCTTTCATTCCCCACGTCTTCTTCTGGCTACTTTTAATCATAAAAGTGATCATTGGAGTGGTGTCACATTCTATGTCTGCTAGTGGGGTATTACCATAAGTTTAACTTGTCTAATTTGAGCTTGGAGAAATGAAAATACATGGTTGAGCAAACAGGGTTTTATAGTTAGCAAGAATGTGAGTATTATTATTGGACTGGCCAAGGTTGATAAACGTATAGTTAACCAGGGGGACTGTGTGAACCAAGACTCAAACCACCCTTTTTGGGCCTCTCTCTTTCGTTGACACTCTTCAAGGCATCCTTTTATTTTACTCATAAATTTTTTACAATTCCAGTATTGTTGCCATAAAAATAACATTCTTCCCTCAATGCAGCACAAAGGCACCATTCTCTCATGAAGAGGAGGTCCAACCCTTGATTGTTGTATGAAACAACATCAGAGAGAGAGGTTAAAGATTCCCACAAAGCTGTGATGGAGGTTTCTAATATCTTTAAGTTTTGGTCTATTGCTGCTTCTAATTGGGTATTTTGCTGTGTACCATGGACCAAGGCAGTGGTTCCTGTGACCTCCCCTGCAGCAACTCGTATTCCTAATAGGATGGCTGAAGTGAGGGATATATGTTCCCTGTGGAACCGGGTTGTATGCCCCCCTGTTTGATCTTCAAATGAACCTGCATCATGATAGAGCACTCTGGGTAACCTCTGCACCATTACACATTTAATCGCCACTGTTGACCATTTAATGAAAACATAAAAATGTTTAAGTATATAGAATTATACTGTTGTAGGAACAGTCAAGACAAGGCACCTAAGATAGCACCAAAGCTAGGGAAACAGTCCTATTTGGTTGCAAACGGATTCAGAGGGCATTGCTTCTGTTGTAATCAATTAATCCCATGAACCCCAAGTTTAGGAAGTTTCAGAATTTTGTACCCAACATGTAAGGGAATGTGCTCAGAAGTTCACAGTCAGCAGAAATTCACAAAAAGCAGGTTTTTTATGTTTTTTTCCTCCGTTCTGAGCAAATTAACTTTTCAAGGACACCTGGGAGGGGGAGAGATATTTCATCCCTTTCTTTTTTCCGCTTGCCAGCTATTACCATGGAGCCAGTTGGTAACTTCTTTATCATAGAAATGTAGCCATCTCTTTGAAGCCCCAGCTCAAAGTCAGAGGCCTTGTTCACATATTTTGTGAAAAACTAGTAAGGGGGTGTCTAGCTTACAAGTACTGATTGTTTTAGCCAGTGGCCAAGTAGAACAGGGCCACATGAAAACAGGAAGTTTGTCTACACTGAACTCTTTTATAGGGACTCTTTTGCTGAACGTCCTAAAGTCAGCCATGGTGAAGACATCTGGAGAAGATCAGTTAAGACTTTTCTGTGGGTGTGGAACAGAGGGGAAAGAGAGGGAAGGCGGGACTTAGAGCAGTTCCGAGGATCTGAGAATGAGTACGGAGAGATGTAAAAGAATAATGGGAAAGGGGTTTGGGATTTTCTAGCAACAAAAACTTGAGCAGTAGAACAGGTTGAAAAGAGGGGAAGATGGGAGTGTGTATCCAAAAAGCCTGTGAGGGACTTTAAATTTTTAGTAACCTGTTTTCAGTGATGACAAAGCAACTTTAAAGACCATTTTTATTACATCTTGGATAGGGGTCTTCTCAGCTGTTTTGAGCTTTAGGTTAGCTGGTAAAAGGACCTGGTGAAACCCCGTATGGGTGCTGACAGGAGAAGAGAGCAGTGAGTGGGTAGAGTGGTAACTAAGTACCTGCTACCTCAGCAAGGGGGCAATGGTCTGAGAACCGGCGGATGTTTGGGTTGTTGATCTAGTAACGGGATGGGAGAAATCAGGTTGTTGAGGTGGGAGTGACAGCAGAGAGACTAGAGCAGAAGGCTGAGGGTGAGGATCTATTGGAGAAGCATAGTTCAGGATGTGAGCGAAGGACGGAAAAGGCCTCCACATAGGGGAATCTCTTTTCACACCTTTGAGCCCTTCCCAAACTTAAAAAGGTTCCACAGAATTTGAGGATCTAGAGACCCCTCTGGGGGCCATCGATTTAGGTTATCGTATTGGTAATATGGCCAATGCTGTGTACTGAATTTGATTAGGAGTTTGGGTTCCATCGTGCAGCCCCTGTATGCTCACATCCCCTTGATTACAGAAGAAGTCGGCTTTTCCCACACACAGCCATGGCTGTTTGTGGCTTTGATAGTTCACCGGGCAAACATAGTAATCTAGGCTAGCCGACCTGCATGTGGCTCACGTGTCCCTACATCCATAATGTTTGTTTCCATTACATATGATACGGAAGGGATTTAGTGGAATTTTAGTGGGATCCTCTTCTTCAGGGATATCTGAATAGGAAAGACATATAGCCAGGTGACAAATGTCTGGGTGGAGAGATGGCCACCAGGTCCCTAAGGGGGCTGTATGCAAGATTGATTAAACTTCTTGTCCAGTAGGATTTGTGATCACCCATCGCTGCTGAAAGGGGTGATGAGGGTTAGAAATACTGGTGGTCAAGGGGAGAGTCTATAGCCTTATCCACACGGCGAATGTGCAATTTGAAAGGGTTACCAGTCTTTTCCAGTTTCCAGCCAATTCCATTTTCCAGTCAATGTCTGGACAGGGCGCAGGCTTGAGATGAGAGGCATGGATCCAGGAAGTGATTCCATCTACCTTTACCACTGTAGGTGTTATAAGTAGCACCTGGAATGGTCCTTTCCAGCGGGGTTCCAGCGATGTCACCTGATGTCGTCTTACGAAGACAAAGTCTCTTACGTGATATCAATGTGGAGTCCCCTCGTCCCCAGTTTGGTAGGCAGTGGCCAGCTGTTTTCACAGGTGTCACTGAATTCTTTCACGAGTTTTAAGTCTGTCAAGCAAGCTGGTGTGGAAGGGATTGTAAGGTCTTAGAGTTGGTGTTAGGTCCCTTACTGGAGGAGGGGCACCATAGAGAATTTCATATTGGGTGAGGTTACACTAAAATCAGAGTGAGTATTTTCTTCATTTAACAGTGCATAAGGCAGGAGCATAGTACAATCTTTTATTCCGGTCTCTAAGCTTAATTTTGTTAAGGTCTGTTTAATGGTTTGGTTCATTCTTTCTACCTGTCCTAAACTCTGGGGTCTATAAGCACAATGTAACTTCCAATTAATCCCAAGGGTCCTGGCTAACCCCTGACTTACCTGGGCCATGAACGCCGGTCCATTATCAGACCCTATTAACTTAGGCAGGCTGTATCTTGGAAAAATATCTTCTAGGATATTCTTGACCAAAATTTGCGCTATTTCTTTTCTTTTTTTTTTTCTTTTTTTTTGTGGGGAAGGCTTCAATGCATCCTGAAAATGTATCTACAAAGACTAGGAGATATTTAAGTCCATACCTTGCTGGCTTTATTTCAGTAATGTCCACTTCCCAGTATTGTCCTGGTTTGGTTCCTCATATGTGCTTTCATACAGGAAGCTTGGAAGGGTAAGCATTTACCAATTGATGAACCCGACAGGCTTTTGTTACCCATTCAGTTATTTTCTTCACTGTGAGTCTGTTAGTGGAAAACTCTGTTCTTGATCCTTCAGGAATGCCTGCAGTTTCTTTGAACCAAGGTGAGTGAGTTGATGTACATTTTCTACTGACATAGTTAGAGCCGTGGCTCTTGGAGTTTTTACTGAAAGATTTAGAAATTCCACTTAAGGGCCTTCAGGGTTAAAATTTATTTTGGCCCAGAGCTTGGTGAGCAGATCTCCGCCGATCAATGGGGCCAGGCATTCTGGGACTACTAGGAAGGAGTGATGGATTTTTCCTTTTCCCAGGTCCATGGTCCTCTTAGTTGTCCAAGCCCGATATTTACTGCCATTAGCCCCTTGAAATAGAGATTTTTTATTTGATAGAGGGCCCAATGTGGGCTTATGGGCTCAGTATATTGCCGCTGTATCCACTTCAAAGTTTACTGGGGTCCCCTCCACTTCAAAAGTTACTCTGAGCTCGGGGAGGGGATCTGAGCCCCGACTTTCTTAGTCATCCTCCAGAGTCAGAATGGCTGGCTGGCCTGGCTGTCGCTTTCTATGTCAATTTTGGCCCAGTGTCCTTTTTGTTTGAGTAGGCACATTGATCTGAGGCCAAGGGTGGCCTCTGTCGTGGGCCAACGTATACCTTCTTGTCTCCCTGTTTCTTAATTTTTGGCCTATTTGTTGTTGTGACCTGGACCTTAGTCAATGCCTTACTCTGCCTTTTGTTTCTTTTATCCTCCATTTGCTCCCTTCTCTTCCTCAGTTTCTCTCTTATAGTATACCTTCTCAGCTTCTCTGACTAAATCTCTCAAAGTCATATCTTGTAATCAATCTAAGCTTTGTAACTTTGTTTTAATATCCAGGGCAGTTTGCCCAATAAAGGCCATTGTGACAGATGCCTTTTGATTCTCTGCCCGACGATAAAAAGGATTATAGCTCCTATATGCCTCCATAATTCTCTCTAGAAACATAGAGGGAGATTCATCAGGCCCCTGATAATCTCTCTTACCTTGGCCAAATTAGTTGGTCACTAGCGGCTGCTCGGAGACCCACTATTAGAGCCCGGCGATAAGTGGACAGATGCTCCCTACCTTCAAAGGTGTTGGGGTCCCAGTTGGGTCCGTTCAAGCAAAAGCCGGCTTTGATTATGTTGGTAAGTTGTGTCGGATGCACACCTGGTCCAAGGATTTTTTTTTTAGCTTCCTGGAGAATTCCCTTTTTTTCCTCTGTCATGAAGAAAGTCCCTAGCAGTTGTTGGCTGTCATCCGAAGTAGGCTGGTGTGAAAACATCAATGACTCAACCACACCTGAGAGCCGGGTGGGGTCCTCGGAAAAAGGGGGATTGTAATTTTTTAAGTTACATAGGTCTGAAGAGAAGAACGGCCAATACTGGTAGGCTTGAATTTTCCCCCAATGGCCATTGTCAATCATTGGTCCATAGGGTCGAAGGGGAGGCATCCCAAGAGTTCCAGGGTTTTCAATCATTCACCGCCAGCGAGTTCCTTTAGCAGGGCCAGCTTCCTCCATGGGAGGAGGTGCTGTGTGTGCTGCAGGGGAATTACCTGGAGGGCGCTGGGCCGGCTTAGCTTCCTTCAATGGAGGAGAGGCTGAGTCAGCAGCAGGGGTATCACTTAGACGGTGTTGGGGGTTAGAGGATGAGGGCAGGGGATAAGGAGGATGAGGAGAGTCCAGTAGACTCAAATCTGGTGACACAGGGAAAACAGAGTGTGGAGGAGGAGGAGGAGCAGAGTGTTTGTGAGTTCCTGGGGGAAGGAGTCATTGCAGGGGCAGGGGCAAGGAAAGGCTTGACCCATTGAGGAGGAAATTTGCAGAGGTCCTGCTGAATTAAAATATATGGCTGTTGATCCAGATGACTATCTGGCCACGGCTGAAAGACAATATCTCTGAATTATAAATTAGTGGGAAGTAGAAAGATCTTTCTAGGGGCCATCCGACTCCAAAGGTGGGCCATTCTGAGGTACAGAGAGTCTGCCACATGCGGGGCTTTACTGAAATAAAGAGATTCTGAGCCCTTAAACGGACTTTGGTATAGTGATCAAGGGTCAGGGACAGAGGCATTGAAGTGCTCTGTTCCATAATGAGAGATACACAAACAGTGAAAGCAAGACACATGACACAGGCAAGACAAGACAATAAAGACAGGCAATGGACGTTCAACACTGAGACCATGACTGAGTAGCCGGCAAAATCCGATGGACTGGCAATACTGAATCCGAAACAAAATATCACTGAGTCAAGGAGACTATTGTTCCTCAATTTCCCGAGTCCTCTCAGGCGTCCTCCAGGGACGTGGCCTGTTGTTCTGTAACACGACTGTCAGCCACCATCAGAGAGAGCTCACACTCTTCATTGACAGCCATTTTGCCAAACCCTAACCTGAAACCTGAAACCAGAAAGAGGCGCCTTACTTATCTGAGGGGGGTCCATTGGGGTCTCTCGTCCACCGCTGCTTGATCTCTGTGGAACCTCCATATGTAAAGGTCGGGCTAGTGTCAGAGGAAGGGACAACCAAGAGACTTTAACATGCAACAGCAAAGGATTTACTGGGGGTCCAGCATGCTGGGGCTCAGAGTTCACTTGAATAGAGCAGAGAGCCCTGAGAACAGCTTCAGCAGAGCTTATATACTTTTCTTGGAGAGGGCAGGGAGGGAAGTTTATTGATGGGTAAGGGTCAGTGGGCGGTTAGCGCTTAACCGGGTGAGGGAGTACAATCTGCAGTTTGGCAGATGGGGACAGCACATTCTGGGAACAAGATTAGCAAACAATTCTCAAGATTTCAACAGTGTTTTATTAAGCGTACAGAAACACAGGAAGTGACAAGTACCTATTTTATTAAACTTTCACTACCAATTATCCCTTTTGACTGGATGTTCGCTTCTACATTCAATCATCCAAGGTACAAGGTCCTATGTCATTGTATATGGATTTATCTGAGACAACTTTGCAGAAAGTAATTCAAAGCTAAGTAGTCCCAATCAAGGGACCAATGCCCTTCTGGGCTTCAAATCTTACTTAGATTTCTGTTTTCATACATATATTTTACCTATGTATTCTACATATATTCAATATATATATATATATATATATATATATATATATATATATATATATATATATATATATATATCTCATAGTATATATATTTCATCCAGAGTTTCACAAATTTATAAGAATTTTTTTTCATGTTTAATCAATTCCTTCTTCAGAACACATTTATTCCTCCAGGTCTCTTGACTGGTCTTTTCATGAGACTTCTTGCCAAACACATTATTTTTGACTTCCACAATCACTTTTGAAGCAAAACTCACACACTCTTCATGATAAACCATAACACTCATATTACCATTAGAATGTAACAGGATGGAATGAATGATTGTATAGCAATATAAGATTTTCTGTATATTTTCAGATATCAATTCAAAAAATTATTTAAAGTTGGAACCAGTTATATTATTTATTCTCAGGATGGTCTATTCATGCATTATCTCTATATCCAAAGACTCCAGGTACACCTAATTTTACACCCAACACTTATTTATACGTCTTCAAAATATTGCTCACAGAAATGGTGGAAGAAATACTCATGTCACCTGATGTCCATATACATTTTATCACAGTAATATTCTCGACAAAAAAGCAAAGGTCACACTTTGATTGTACGAAAGCCTAAATGGAAAGTGAGCATGGATTACTAAAAACATCTATGTGCAGGTTGCCTAATGCTCTCAAATGTCAATCCTATTGTTGAGTACATATTTGTTTCTTCCTTAGATTATATATTCAACAACAACCCTGTTAAAAATGCCTAATCCTATCACTGACTTTATACTTTGCCTGATTTCATAATGTCTGTATTCATATCTGCTTTCCTATATATTTTCCCCAGTTCATCATTGTGACTGACTCTTCACATATACTAACTTTTACATTCACTCTCTATCTGAAACCCAATTGCTAAAGAACTTTTGCTGCCAATCCTATACTCACCCTTCTTCCTAAACCTACGAACTATCTTTCTAATAATACCGACTATCCCTGTTTGACTGGATGTTCTCTTCAACATTCAATCATCCAAGGTACAAGGTCCTATGCCATGGTATATCGATTTATCTGACACATCTGTGCAGAACAAAATTCAAAGCTAAGTATCCCAATCAAGGGCCTAATGCTCTTCTGGGCTTCATATCTTACCTAGATTTCTGTTTTCATACTTATATTTCACTTGTATATTCTTGTAAATATCACAGGTACCCAATACCATTATTCATCAATCAGAATGATTCCTAAGCCAAATCGAACCTGTTATTAAGCCTTACCATACACTTTTCCCTCAATCTAACTATACAGAAGAGCAGGGACAGAGTTTGTCTTACAATACAGAAATAGAGGGGATCTTCCACCGGCAGAGAACCTCAAGGTCCATGCAGAAATGATCCCTGGAGAAGATGTATGCAGCTATTTAGGACCTGAGAGAGCAAAAGTCATCTTCCATGGCAAACAACCTGCTCAGAATAAAGGGATTTGTCTGAATCAGCCACTTTTTTCTTTATGTAGAGAAGACGGACCAAACGAGGCTTGTATGGTGAGCTGTTCCCAGGTGCCTATGGTTGATATACCATTTTAACTTGTGAAACTGTCACAGGAAGTAGAGGCAGCCTCCATCACATGAGACACTTCGAAGCTACTGTTAAAACAAAGTGGTTGCCAAGGCAGTGTCATAATTCAGTTCCTGAAGGAAGTGAACTAACTAATTTATTGGTGATGGAGCTCTCTGAACTTGGGATCCAAGAAGCCTGGCATCCAGACACAGTCCCAGTCACAGTCCCAGTGGGCTAACTTATTTGGATTTACCAAGAACAGAGTAAGTCTTTTTTGGTACCTACTGATATGAGGATGGCCAAATGCCAGGAAAGCTCTGAAGAGGGGTCTTTCATGAAAAAGCAGGTAGTGGCTCACCCCTGGCTCCTGACAACTTCACAGTGTTGGCCAAGGAGACCAGATCTGAGACAGGACAGGCCATTTTGGGGGAACAAATAATGGCCAACCAGTCAGAGGACACTCCGGATATTCACAGACCTTCTTGGGTAAAGAAGTTGCCTTTGTGGGTGTGGGTGTGTGTTTGTGGCTTTGTCACATGTTCTGAGAATTGATAGGAAAAGCAGTTTGTTTGGTTTGGAGTGGACTATTTCTAGTAAGTCATTTGACAAGGCGAGTGTTTCTAGGTCTGTGTATCCCACTGTGTCCGTGGTTGTCGACATTAGAAAAGAGAATGTATCAATGGATGTGTCCTGTCTAGTAGAAAGCTTCCCAGCATTCATTCTGCCCAATTTGTGAATGGACTGCAGTTTGACTTTTCGATTGGCAACACCTCCTATCTCCTTAAGTTTCTGTTTTCTTCCTGAATTGTGGGCACTGTCCAGAATGGGCAAATGGTTTTGTGTTCAAGATATGTACCACCACCAAACTCTGTGACATGGCCATGTACTGGATAGCTGAAGGAAATGGCGAGCATCTCTGAAAACTCAGATACCAGCGTGACCAGAAGAGTCTCAGTGGGAAACCCTGCTTTGGGCCTTTTGCTTACCTATTGTTCTGTTGCCCTGAATGTCAGGAAGGTCTTTGCCTCAGGCCACCCCTTGGTGAAGGCTGAAGCAAACAGTTTTCAAATTGTAATCAATGGGCATCACCTGTGGCTCTTTGCTTAATTGCTTTGAAATGGGATGGGTCTGAATAAGCCTCTTTGCCCTCTGTGATGCTGTGGTTAGATTTTCAGCACCTGAGGGATCTAAAGAAAAATCTCTTCTGTATCCAAAACCAAAATGGCCAAAAGAGCAGTCATTGTGGATGAAGTCTCTCGCCTTCCTCTAAGGATCCTGACATTTATCAATTGTGAATCGGGATCTTTCGGTCAAATGAGTTCTTCAAAGCCCTGCAGAGGCTAGCCCAGAGATGCGTGGGTTTTCTCATAACTTCAATTCACATAAAGAATCTAAACCCCAGAGCCAGTAGGCCTCAAATTGGAGAATTGGAACAGTATTAACAGCAGTCCTATTTGATCACTCATGGTTAACAGGAAGGGTGTCCAGGACACCCTGACTTTAGGCAAATGAGGGGCAAGGAAGTTTATTTTGGACACTGTCTTTCACAGCGCCCCTCATGAAAACCCCCAGCCAATGGTTATTATGTGTGTCTATTGGAAGAAGATAAGGGCCATGTGGGAGTGTTTTGGTTTTAATTGTGCTCATTTGTTTGGCGTTTGGAAGAGATGACTGGGTGCACCTAGGATTGAACTCAGGTGTGATTCCCCTTAGAGACTGTGTTCTGTAACTGACCTCAGAGAAGTATTGCCATGTATTGTGTTTGGATTTTAGGAGTCCACCCATGAGAGTCGTCCTTGGAAACTGAGATCTACGCCCAGGGGGGCTTTCCACAGAGCACTGGGAATCTCATCCAAGATATGCCATGATTTCATTCTGAAAGATTGGCAGCCATAGTTGAGAGTAAAAACACACGTGGACCTCACATTGTAGACCACAATGTGACCTTTTGCCTACTCTTTGGGAAGCCTTGTATCTGAGAGTTCTCCAGAGCTTTAATTGAAATGAGCTTCCTCATCATTTAATGGTTCCTGAATGAATTGAAACCCACAGTGCCTTCAACTTCATTTATGAAATTTCAAAAACTTCATTTTTGAAATTTCCATGACCAGGTGGCACTGGAGAACCTTAGGATGTCCTGTTGCTGATCATGAGGGTACCAAACAGTGCCTAGAGCTGAGATGTCAGTATGTTGGAGCTTTCTGAGTAGTAGGCCTAGAGCAGTGGTGTGCAGGTGTGTGATAAAACATCTGTGGTGGGGTCATGTGGATCTTACACTGGCTCCAAATGACTTGTGAATGACATGGTGCAGCCAGCACACCCTTGTATATAAAGGCATATTGTTACATAGAGAGTTTTCAGGGCAATGTTCACAATCTGGTTGCTATGATCAAGGGGGCAAGCAATGTTGGATAGAAGCCTGGTTGTTGCATTCTCCTGCAGACCCTGACCCCCCACATATTACAGGACAACCTCCAGGACTGTGTCTCAGTTGAACTCCTTATATGCCTTGAAGCAAATACAAAACACCCAGTGCAGGAGCAAGAAATAACACGAACACTGGAGGATGACCAAATGGCTTTCAAGTCCACATGGGGAGACACTTAGCCCTGAGTGGTCACAGTTTAGCTACAAAGAGAAAATTCAACACTGCTGCCTCATGTTCATTGAAAAATAGGAAACCATGTCCTCCAGGTCACATAGATGCAGACTCATCTTTGATGTTCTCACTAAAAAGGAAGCTAAAGCTCCTGACAACAACGTATATTTCAAGTCCCCAACCTCATTGTCAGTATCTCCAGAAGACTTTAGGCCAGTAGAGTTCCATGTTTGTGGAGTTTTACCCTGTCCCTAAGTTTTGGAAGCTCCTCTAAAGCCTCAAAAGTTTTAAACTTCTGAGAATTTTCCATTCCATATATGTATTTACAGATTTTCTGACTCTTCTCCTCTAATTTTGTCTTTCTTTGGGCGAAGGTTATGTCAAGCCATTTTCTGAATTAGAGTGGGAAGTTATTTGTGTAACACATATTGCATACACATTGGATTCATTTTCCAATTTTCCATTTGAAATACTGAATTCCTGACACTAACTTATACCCTACTACACTCTGACTACTAATTCTAATATGATGCAGAAAAGTAACCAAATCAGAATTGAAATACAAGCAGTTCAGAAGAGGCATGGTGTATTCTTGAACTTGCCTTTTGCATGATAAAGGTTAGGTGTTATAAATCCAGTCTATTTTTAATTGAAATAGATATCCATGTGTTTTTAAAGTTAACAAATATGTGAATTCCTGTCTCCCTTTGTGTGTAGCCTATTCAGCACATGTATTTTTGTATGCACATATCAAATCCCAGCTTGTATCACACCTACATTCTTGTGAGGTGGCTGACTTGGCAGATACAAATTTTGAGAAGGGATCACTCCTCGTAAACGCTGTTGGAACTGAAATTCAAACTATGGGAGAGCCTCCTAGTAGAACAACATTATACATAAATCCCTGTTAAGTAAATTGAATATGTTTGGATCTGTGAATGTTGTGTATTTCATGGTGAATTTCGATTGGCATATATGTTGCTACATTTTAATATCTCTGTGTGTGTGTGTGTGTGTGTGTGTGTGTGTGTATACACACACACTCTACAGATTTTTCAAAATATGAAGTATATATGTCTTATTTGCACTCCCTAAATTCATTCATGTTCAAGTATGTGGATTTATAATCAACTTTTCACCAGATTATTGTCAGAAATATTCATCCACCTGAAATACATATTTGTTTCCTAGTACTGAAAACTACCTTCAGTGAATGGTGCATACAACTCCTGTTCATAGCTGCAGCCTAAGGGGCCCAGCAAACTTCCAGCTGCCTGCAAACTTTCAGCTGCCGGCTGATGATTGGCTCACAGTGGCCCCAGCAACATCTAGCTGATTGGCTCCTCTGCGGTGATGCTCATTGGAGATGCTCATTGAGCTGTTTCCCCACCCTTTCAGATTGCCAGCTGATATTTGGCTCACAGCGGCCCCAGCAACATCTAGCTGATTGGCTCCTCAGCGGTGATGCTCATTGGGCTGCTTCCCTGCCTTTTCAGATCACAGAGCTGCTCATTGGGGGACTTTTTTGACTCCGCACGTGACCCAGCCAATCGGCCTCAAGAGCAGGAGGATTGTGGGAAGTGGAGAGAGGCTTGTGTGGGAGGGAAAGGCTTGTGGGAAGCCGGTGGTGACAGTTGGGGCTCTGAGGGTTTTTCCTGAGAGGCTCTTTTCTTGGCGTGTGTGGTTCTAAAAATAAAGTTGCTTTCTTTTGAAAAGTGGCTCCTGATTGTGCCCAGCCAGACTGCAGCATTTGGTGGCTCGCATGGGGAGCGACTGAGGGTAACTGATAAGGTAAACTGCTCGCCCCTGAGGGCAGGACAAGAGGATGGGTAGCCATTTTAAGATCCCTCTTTTGTTTTGCTTCACATTTGCTTTAAATTGCCTGTCCCTGGAGACGAGTGAGATGGAAGAAAAACCGCTCAATCTGAGGAAAAACTATTTGTGTCTGAGGAACAGATAGAGAGAAAGGCTATAATGATATTTTGTTTTTCCATTTTTATTTCATTCTATCTCTGTTTTGTTTGGTGTTATCTTGTTGGGTTGTATTATAGTAGAAATATGGCATCAGAAATTAGAAAAAAAAAACAAACTGAAAAAGTGTTAAGTAAATTGTTAGAGGAAGGAGGCATCCCAGTAAAATTAAGAACAGTCAGGGCATACGTTGATACAATACAAAAATGTAGCCCATGGCTTTTTAAGGAGGAGTTGTTAAATATATCACAATGGAACCATCATGGTGAAGTTTTAAAAAGAATAGAAAAGAAAAGCCCAGGGACTCTGCCAGTTGGCACATTGCCATTGTGGACTTTCGTATCTTGTTTGTTTAGTCAAAAGCCTTCAGTTCAGACAATGGTAGAGGAAGGAGAAGACATATTGATTCAAGTAAAAGAGAAGGTCTCTCAAGTTAGTCAGACAGAGGAAAAACTTCAAGTAAAAGAGAAGGTCTCTCGAACCAGTCAGACAGAGGAAAAAAATCATGTAAAAGAGAAGGCCTCTCAAGCTAGTCAGACAGAGAAAGAAAGTGTAAAACAGTAAAAGCCATCAGGGGGAAATTTACAATAGGAGATTACTACTAACACCTTTCTATCACCAGAGGGTGTAAGTTTCCAACCAACAGAACCACCTCTACAGGAGACTGCTACTAATACTTTTCTATCACCAGAGGACGTAAGTGTCCAACTAACAAGGCCACCTCCATATGCTGGGAAGCCCCCAACCCCCACAGTTGATAGTTGGGATCCTGAGACAAGATCTCAAATATTAACATGCCCTATATTTGAGGTAGGAGGGCAGCGAGTTTACCATGCTTTAAATTTCAAAACAGTGAAGCAGATAAAAGAGGCTGTAACAACCTATGGTCCTCAAGCACCCTTCGCTGTAAGCATGGTCGAAACCATTAACAACTTGAACATGAAGCCAGCGGATTGCGCTAATATGTGTAAAGTTGTGCTAAATGGAGGACAATACCTGTTATGGAAGGTTGACAATGAGGAATTTTGCAAGGAGACGGCTATGCGAAATGCAGCAGCTGGTTATCCTCAGAGAAATCTAGATATGTTGTTAGGAAAGGGACCTTATGAGGATCAGCAGCAACAAATTGCATATGATTCTGGTGTATGTGCATAAATTGCTGTAGATGCAATTAAGTCATGGAAGACTTTACAAGGACTTGGAGGTTTACAAGGTCAATTATCTAAAGTAATACAAGGAGCTAATTAACTTTATGCTGAATTTGTCGATAGGCTTATTCAAACAGGTACCAGAGGTTCTGGGAAAACAGAACAAGCAATGCTATTACTAAAAAAACTGGCTTATGAGCAAGCGAATAGTTGGTGCAGAGATATAATTAGACCATGGAAACATGAAGATTTAAACACATATATTAAATTATGTAGAGACATTAATGAACAAGAGCAAGTCGTGGCAACTGCAGTAAAACAGGCTTTAGATGCCAGAGACATTAATGAAGAAGGGCAAATTGTGGCAGCTGCACTAAAACAGGCATTAGATGCCAGGCCAAGAACATGCTACAATTGTGAACAAACAGGACATTTTAAAAGGAATTGCCCATAGGAGGAGGGTTTAACAAAATTAGTTATAGATATTAAAGGTTTTTTTTTTTTTCAATTCCAATTCATCCTGAGGATAGTCCACGTTTTGCATTTACTATCCCTGCACTGAATCATGAAGGTTCTGATCAGAGATATGAATGAAAAGTACTGCCTCAAGGGATGGCTAACAGCCCAACAATGTGTCAAATTTATTTTAACAAAGTAATCAAGCCACTTAGAAATCAAAATCCTGAACTACATATATTTCACTATATGGATGATGTATTATTAGCACACAAAGCTAAAAACACATTGCTAGAATGTTATGACACACTTACAAACTTATTAAAAAATAATCTAGATATAGCAATAGATAAAGTACAATTAAATTTTCCAATTAATTATTTAGGTGTTCTATTATCCTCAACCATGTACCACCACCAAAAATTCAAATACAAGTAGATCAACTCAAATCACATAACGAATTTCAAAAGTTATTAGGAGACATAAATTGGATAAGGCCTTATCTAGGTATACCAACAGGAGAGTTGGGACATTTATTTGATATCCTAAAAGGTCCATCATATCCCAATTCACGGTACATGTTAACGCCTGAAGCAAGAAAGGCATTAAAAATCATTGAAACATATATGGAAAATATGCAATTGGATAGAATTGATATAAGTTTGCCTTTATTATTTATTGTCTACCAACAAAAAATATTCCTACAGCAGTATTTTTTCAAGAAGGTCCATTATTATAGATACATTTATCTTATTCTCCTAACACTATTCTTACTAGGTACCCTGAGGCTATAGGACAATTAATACTCAAAGGAATAAAAGCAGCAAAGTGAGTGCTTGGGATTGCTCCCAATAAAATTATTACCCAACATACTCTGAATCAAATTGATGAGTTAGTTAATGAGTCAAATACTTGGGCAATAATCATGTGCAAATCTAATGTTTCATTTCATAATCACTTACCATCTAATCCTTTATTGTCTTTTTGGTCATCGCATCCTGTAATTTTTCCAAAATTGACAAGAAAAACACCTATCATGAATGCTCCAAATATATTTACTGATGGATCAAATAATGGTACAGAAGCAATAGTTACACCTGATCAAACTTTTACATTTCTAGTACCCAAACAATCAGCTCAAAATGTAGAGCTTAATGCAGTATTACAAGCTTTTGTGATGTTTAAAGATTCTGTATTTAATTTATTTTTGATAGTCAGCATATAGTTAATGCTATAGTATGCCTTGAAGATGCTGGTAGGATTTCCCATTCCTCTACTGTTTTCTCCTTGCTTTCCACTATACAAAGTATAATCTGGGACAGAAAAGATCCATTCTTTATAGGACATATCAGGGCACATACAGGATTGCCTGGAGCCATCAGTTTGGGCAATGATTTAGCAAATAAAAGTACACATGACATACATATTTTCTCTACACTAGAAGAAGCTATAAATTTTCGTAAAAAGTTCCATGTCAATGCTAATACCTTACAAAAGCCTTCTAAAATAACTAAGGAAAAAGCTAGACAAATAATAAAACAATGTCAAAATTGTGTGACCTTTTACCACAAGTTAATCTTGGAGTCAATCCTAGAGGATTGATACCTAATCATATTTGGCCGATGGACATCACACACTTGCCAGGATTTGGAAAATTAAAATATTTGTATGTTACAGTTGATACTTCTTCTGGATTTTTGATGGGCACCCTTCATGCCGGGGAAAAAACTAAAGATATTATCACTCATTGCTTACAAAATTTTGCCACTGTGGGCGTTCCCAAACAGTTAAAAACAGATAATGCCCCTGGTTATACTTCTACCTCTTTTAAACAATTTTGGTCATCATTTGGCATTACTCATATAACATTAATCCCATACAATCCACAGGGACAAGGCATAGTTGAAAAAGCTCATCAAACTATTAAAAAGTACTTATTAAAGCAAAAAAGACGCAATTGGGAAAGGGTATATATTCCCCAAAGACAAACTTAAAATAACCCTTTTTATTCTAAACTTTTAAAATTTGGATTCATCAGGACTTAGTGCTGGGGAAAGGCATATGTGTCCAAAAAATGTGCATAAGCCCAAGGTTCTTTGGAAAGATATTCTAACAGGACAATGGAAAGGTCCTGACCCAGTAATTGTCTGGAGTCGGGGGTCTGTTTGTCTGTTTCCACAGGAAAAACAGTAGCCGATTTGGATTCCAGAGAGATTAACCAAGGTCCTGACCCAATGATTGTCTGGAGCCAGGGGCCTGTTTGTGTGTTTCCACAGAGAGAACAACAGCCAATTTGGATTCCAGAGAGATTAACTGAAGCGATTTCTACAGAACAAAAAGAAGATGATTTGACTCAAGTCCATATCAGCTGATATCCAAAATTCCAGTTTGGCTACCCTTACATCTAAGATAAAACCAGGATGCTTTTTTCAATATCTATTTTATTATTGCCTTTTCCCACATTTTATTTTGTTTTTTTGAGCTCATACATACCTAGTTTAATGTTTTGGTGATCAGTTCTATTTTTTGACAATAGAGTTTTTAAACATTGCAATGGAGATTTCACATGTAAAAAGTTATAAGGCCTTTACTATTAGGTTATGTGTTGTATGTATTATATTATGTGTGCACACTTGTGTTTTGTGTTATATGTTTGAATGTTCATATGTCCATATATCATATATGATGAGGGCTCATGAAAAAATTGATCCAAATATTTTTTTATTCACATTATTTAAATGGTTTAATTTAAATTGGGTAAACAGCTGTTGAGGATTGTTTTAAAATGTGAACAAAAAAGGAGGTTAACAGATCTGTTTGTTTTCTTTCACATTTCCTTTTCATTATATTTAATAATTCTCTCCAAGACAATGTAAATTGTTAAGAAAATTGTTTTCTTTCAGTGTTTTCTGGAATGTTACATAATTTTTTCTTTAGCCATTATTGCCAGAATTTCTATCTTCGTCACAGTGCTGGTGAAATCAAAGATAAAACCAATCTACAGCTTCTGCAATAGCCATCACTGAACTGCTTGCAGAACTTGCCTGGATACATTGTGAACTCACATGTATGCATTGTAAGCTATCTGTTTGTGCAGCAACTTGTGGTAGTGTTGGGTTATATTTGCTGATGATGTCATTGGTGGTACAATTTTTTCAAAAGGAGCCGTCAATTGGCTTGGTGTATCTTCCTCCCTTCTGAGATTCCAAAAGTAAGGGACAGGGTAAACACTCCACAACCATGGAGCTCTGCTGGCCTAAAGACTTCTTGAGAATCTGCCTCTGACGTTGGGCACTTGAAATATATGTTGTTGTTGGGAATTTTAGCTTTCTTTGTAGTGAGGCCATCAAATCTGGGTCTGCATCTATGTGACTTGGAGGTCATGGTTTCTTATTTTCCAATGAACATGAGGCAGCAATGTTGAATTCTCTCTTTTAGGGTAAACTGTGGCCACGGGGGGCTAAGTGTATCCACATGTGGACTGTGAAGCCATTTGGGCATCCTTCACTTTTTGTGGTGTTTCTTGCTGCTGAAATGGAATTTTTATATTTGCTTCACGAAATACAAAGAATTAAACTGTTACCCAGTGCGTGAGGGAGATCTGTCACCTGTGGTAGGTCAGGGTCTCCAGAAGAATGCATCAACCAGGCTTATATTCCACATAGCTTGCCCCCATGACCATAGCAACCCGATTCTAAACATTGCCCTGAAACCTCTCCATATAACAAGATGCCTTTACATAGAAGGGACTGCTGGCTGCACCATGTCTGTCACAAGGCATTTGGAAGCCAATGGGAGATCCACATGGCCCCACCACAGATGTTTTATCACACACCTGCCCACCACTGCTCTATGCCCACTCCTCAG
>NW_027513078.1:0-90186 GCF_048772815.1 Callospermophilus lateralis
CGAACACTTCAACCTAGAAGAACACAATTTGTTGAGCCAAGTGGGATTTGTGTACTGATCATTACCACCAAGTATCATCAAGATTGAGTGAAAAAATATTTGCTGTTATTTCATAAACTCGTTATTTCTTAAAGCTTGGCAACCCCTCTCAATGAAAGTGCTTTTCCACAGTATGTGCCAAGGGCTACTTGAAGAGGAAACAAACCATAGAGACAAAAACTGAGAACTCCTTTATTTTGTCAAGTTTCAAAGAGCTTATAAAATCCATGTTGGATTTAGAGTTCCAAATTCATCTATCTATATAGGAGAGAACAAAGGAAAACCGAAAAATATAAACTGCTACTGGAAACGAACGCTTCAACCTAGAAGAACAAAATTTGGTGAGTCAAGTGGGATTCGTGTACCGATCATTACCACCAAGTATCATCAAGATTGGGTGAGAAAATATTTGCTGGTATTTCGGAAACTCGTAATTTTTTGGAAGCTTTGCAACCTCTTACAATGAAATTGCATTTCAACAGTCTCTGCTTAGGGCTACTTGAAGAGGAAACAAACCATAGAGACAAAACAGAGAACTACTTCATTTTTTCAATTTTCAAAGAACTGCTACAAACCATGTTGGATTTAGAGTTCCAAATTCATCTATCTATATAGTAGAGAACAGAGTGAAACCTAAATATAAAAACTGCTACTGTAGACGAACGCTTAAACCTAGAAGAACAAAATTTGGTGAGCCAAGAGGGATTTGTGTACTTGTCATTACCACCACGTTTCATCCAGATTGGGTGAAAAAATATTTGCTGGTATTTTGGAAACTCGTTATTTCTTGGAATCTTGGTAACCACTTTCAATGAAAGTGCTTTTCCACAGTCTCTGCTTAGGGCTACTTGAAGAGGAAACAAACCATGGAGACAAAACTGAGAACTACTTTTTTTTTGTCAAGTTTAAAAGAGCGACTTCAAACCATGTTGGATTTAAAGTTCCAAATTCATCTATCTATATAGGACAGAATAGAGAGAAACCTAAATATAAAAACGACTACTGTAGACGAACGCTTCAACCTAGAAGATCAAAATTTGGTGAGCCAAGTGGGATTTGTGTACTGATCATTACCACCAAGTATCATCAAGTTTGGGTGAAAAAATATTTGCTGGTATTTTGGAAACTCGTTATTACTTAGAAGCATGGCAACCCCTGTCAATGCAAGTGCTTTTCAACAGTCTGTGCCTAGGGCTACTTGAAGAGGAAACAAACCATAGAGACAAAACTGAGAACTCCTTTATTTTGTCAAGTTTCAAAGAGCTACTACAAACCATGTTGGATTTAGAGTTCCAAATTCATCTATCTATATAATAGAAAACAGAGTGAAACCTACATATAAAAACTGCTACTGTAGACGAAAGCTTCAACCTAGAAGAACACAATTTGGTGAGCCAAGTGGGAATTGTGTACTGATCATTACCACCAAGTATCATCAAATTTGGGAGAAAAAATATTTGCTGTTATATCATAAACTCATTAATTCTTAGAAGCTTGGCAACCCCTCTCAATGAAAGTGCTTTTCCACAATATGTGCCTAGGGCTATTTGAAGAGGAAGAAAACCATAGAGACAAAACTTAGAGCTCCTTTATTTTGTCAAGTTTGAAAGAGCTACCTCAAACCATGTTGGATTTAGAGTTCCAAATTCAACTATCTATATAGGAGAGAAGAGAGGGAAACCTAAATATAAAAACTGCTACTGTAGACGAACGCTTCAACATAGAAGAAGAAAATTTGGTGAGCAAAGTGGGAGTTTTGTACTGATCATTACCACCAAGTATCATCAAGATTGGGTGGAACAATGTTTGCCTGTATTTCGGAAACTCGTTATTTCCTAGAAGATTGGCAACCCCTCTCAATGAAAGTGCTTTTCCACACTCTGTGCCGAGGGCTACTTGAAGAGGAAACAAACCATAGAGACAAAACTGAGAACTCCTTTATTTTGTCAATTTTCAAAGAGCTACTACAAACCATGTTGGATTTAGAGTTCCAAACTCATTTATCTATATAGGAGACAACAGAGGGAAAGCTAAATATAAAAACTGCTACTGTAAACAAACGCTTCAACCTAGAAGAACAAAATTTGGTGAGCCAAGTGGGATTTGTGTCCTGATCATTACCACCAGTATCATCAAGATTGGGTGAAAAAATATTTGCTGGTATTTCGGAAACTCATTATATCTTAGAACCTTGGCAACCCCTCTCAATGAAAATGCTTTTCCACAGTCTGTGCCTACGGCTACTTGAAGAGGAAACAAACTATAGAGACAAAACTGAGAACTCCTTTATTTTGTCAAGTTTAAAAGAGCTACCTCAAACCTAGTTGGATTTAGAGTTCCAAATTCATCTATCTATATAATAGAAAACAGAGTGAAACCTACATATAAAAACTGCTACTGTAGACGAACGCTTAAACCTAGAAGAACAAAATTGGTGAGCCAAGTGGGATTTGCGTACTGATCATTACCACCAGTTATCATCAAGATTGGGTGGAAAAATATTTGCTGGTATTTCAGTAACTAGTTATTTCTTAGAAGCTTGGCAACCCCTCTCAATGAAAGTGCTTTTCTACAGTCTGTGCCTAGGGCTACTAGAAGAGGAAACAAACCATAGAGACAAAACTGAGAACTCCTTTATTTTGTCAAGTTTCAAAGTGCTACTACAAACCATGTTGGATTTTAGAGTTCCAAATTCGTCTATCTATATAGGAGAGAACAGAGGGAAACCTAAAAATAAAAACTGCTACTTTAAACGAACGCTTCAACCTAGAAGAACAAAATTTGGTGAGCCAAGTGGGATTTGTGTACCGATCATTACCAGCATGTATCATTAAGATTGGGTCAAAAAACATTTGCTGGTATTTCGGAAACTTGTAATTTCTTGGAAGCTTGGCAACCCCTTTCAATGAAAGTGCTTTTCCACAGTCTCTGCTTAGGGCTACTTGAGGAGGAAAAAAATCAGAGTGACAAAACTGAAAACTACTACTTTTTGTCACGTTTCAAAGAACTACTACAAACCATGTTGGATTTAGAGTTCCAAATTCATCTAACTATATAGAAGAGAAAAGAGTGAAACCTAAATATAAAAACTGCTACTGTAGACGAACGCTTCAACCTTGAAGAGGAAAATTTGGTGGGCCAAGTGGGATTGGTGTACTTATCATTTCCACCAAGTATCATCAAGTTGGGTTGAAAAAATATTTGCTGGTATTTCGGAAACTCGTTATTTCTTAGAAGCTTGGCAACCCCTCTCAATGAAAGTGCTTTTCCACAGTCTGGGCCTAGGGCTACTTGAAGAGGCAACAAACCATAGAGACAAAACTGAGAACTCCTTTATTTTGTCAAGCTTCAAAGAGCTACTACAAACCATGTTGGATTTAGAGTTCCAAATTCATCTATCTATATAATAGAAAATAGAGTGAAACCTACATATAAAAACTGCTACTGTAGACGAACGCTTCAACCTAGATGAACATAATTTGGTGAGCCAAGTGGGATTTGCTGGTATCTCGGAAACTCGTAATTTCTTGAAAGTTTGTCAACCCCTCTCAATGAAAGTGCTTTTCCACAGTCTGTGCCTAGGGCTACTTGAAGAGGAAACAAACCATAGAGACAAAGCTGAGAACTCTTTTATTTTGTCAAGTTTCAAAGAGCTTATAAAATCCATGTTGGATTTAGATTTCCAAATTCATCTATCTATATAGTAGAGAACAGAGTGAAACCTAAATATAAAAACTGCTACTGTAGACGAACGCTTAAACCTAGAAGAGCAAACTTTGGTGTGCCAAGTGGGATTTGTGTACTGATCACTACCACAAAGTATCATCAAGATTGGGTGGAAAAATATTTGCTGGTATTTCGGAAACTCGTTATTTCTTAGAAGCTTTGCAACCCCTCTCAATGAAATTGCTTTTTAACAGTTTGTGACTAGGGCTACTTGAAAAGGAAAAAAACAATGGAGACAAAACTGAGAACTCCTTTATTTTGTCAAGTTTCAAAGCGCTACTACAAACCATGTTGGATTTACAGTTCCAAATTCATCTATCTATATAGGAGAGAACAAAGGAAAACCTAAAATTACAAACTGCTACTGGAAAAGAACGCTTCAACCTAGAAGAACAAAATTTGGTGAGTCAAGTGGGATTCGTTACTGATCATTACCACCAAGTATCATCAAGATTGGGTGAGAAAATATTTGCTGGTATTTCAGAAACTCGTAATTTCTTGGAAGCTTGGCAACCTCTTACAATGAAAGTGCATTTCCACAGTCTCTGCTTAGGGCTACTTGAAGAGGAAACAAACCATAGAGACAAAACAGAGAAGTACTTCATTTTTTCAATTTTCAAAGAACTGCTACAAACCATGTTGGATTTAGAGTTCCAAATTCATCTATCTATATAGTAGAGAACAGAGTGAAACCTAAATATAAAAACTGCTACTGTAGACTAACGCTTCAACCTAGAAGAACAAAATTTGGTGAGCCAAGTTGGACTTGTGTACTGATCATTACCACCAAGTATCATCAAGATTGGGTCAAAAAATATTTGCTGGTATTTCGGAGACTCGTTATTTCTTAGAAGCTTGCATCCCCTCTCAATGAAAATGCTTTTCCACAGTCTGTACCTAGGGCTACTTGAAGAGGAAACAAACCATAGAGACAAAAGTGAGAACTCCTTTATTTGTCAAGTTTCAAATAGCTACTACAAACCATGTTGGATTTAGAGTTCCAAATTCATCTATCAATATAGGAGAGAAAAAAGTGAAACCTAAAAATAAAAACTGCTACTGTAAACGAACGCTTCAACCTAGAAGATCAAAATTTGGTGAACCAAGTGGGATTTGTGTACTTGTCATTACCACCACGTATCATCAAGATTGGGTGAAAAAATATTTGCTGGTATTTCGGAAATTCGTAATTTCTTGGAAGCTGTGCAACCCCTTTCAATGAAAGTGCTTTTCTACAGTCTCTGCTTACTGCTACTTGAAGGGGAAACAAATCATAGAGGCAAAACAGAGAACTACTTTATTTTGTAGAGTTTCAAAGAGCTACTACAAACCATGTTGGGATTTAGAGTTCCAAATTCATCTATCTATATAGGAGAGAACAGAGGGAAACCTAAATATAAAAACTGCTACTATAGAAGAACGCTTCAACCTAGAAGATAAAATTTGGTGAGCCATGTGGGATTTGTGTACTGATCATTACCACCAAGAATCATTAAGATTGGGTGAAAAAATATTTGCTGGTATTTCGGAAACTCGTTATTTCTTAGAAACTTGGCAACCCCTCTCAATGAAAGTGCTTTTCCACAGTCTATGCCTAGGGCCACTTGAAGAGGAAAAAAGACATAGAGACAAAACAAAGAACTCCTTTATTTTGTCAAGTTTCATAGAGATTCTACAAACCATATTGGATTTAGAGTTCCAAATTCATCTATCAATATAGGAGTGAAAAAGTGAAACCTAAAAATAAAAACTGCAACTGTAAACAAACGCTTCAACCTAGAAGAACAAAGTTTGGTGAGCCAAGAGGGATTTGTGTACTGATCATTAACACCAAGTATCATCAAGATTGGGGGAAAAAATATTTGCTGGTATTTCGGAAACTTGTAATTTCTTAGTAGCTTTGCAACCCCTCTAAATGAAAGTGCTTTTCCACAGTTTGTGCTTAGGGCTACTTGAAGAGGAAACAAACCATAGAGACAAAACTGAGAACTCCGTTATTTTGTCAAGTTTCAAAGAGCTACTACAAACTATGTTGGATTTAGAGTTCCACATTCATCTATCTATATAAGATAGAACAGAGTGAAACCTAAATATACAAACTGCTACTGTTGACGAACGCATAAACCTAGAAGAACAAAATTTGGTGAGCCAAGTGTGATTTGTGTACTGATCATTAACACCAAGTATCATCAAGATTGGGGGAAAAAATATTTGCTGGTATTTCGGAAACTTGTAATTTCTTGGAAGATTGGCAACCCCTTTCAATGAAAGTGCTATTCCACAGTCTCTGCTTAGGGCTACTTGAAGAAAAAACAAAACATAGAGACAAAACTAAGAACTAATTTTTTGTCAAGTTATAAAGAGCTACTACAAACTATGTTGGATTTAGAGTTCCAAATTCATCTATCTATTTAGGAGAGAACAGAGGGAAACTTAATTTAAAAACTGCTACTGTAGACGAACGCTTCAAACTAGAAGAACAGAATTTGGTGAGCCAAGTGGGATTTGTGCACTGATCATTACCAACAAGTATCATCAAGATTGGGTGGAAAAATATTTGCTGGTATTTCGGAAACTCGTAAATTCTTGGAAGCTTGGCAACCCCTCTCAATGAAAGTGCTTTTCCACAGTCTGTGCCAAGGGCTACTTGAAGAGGAAACAAACCATAGAGACAAAACTGAGAACTCCTTTATTTTGTAAACTTTCAAAGAGCTACTACAAACCTTGTTGGATTTAGAGTTCCAAATTCGTCTATCTATATAGGAGAGAACAGAGTGAAACCTGAAAATAAAAAACTGCAACTGTAAAGAAACGCTTCAACCTAGAAGAACAAAATTTGGTGAGCCAAGTGGGATTTGTGTACTTGTCATTACCACCAAGTATCATCAAGATTGGGTGAGAAAATATATGCTGGTATTTCGGAAACTCGTAATTTTTTGGAATCTTTGCAACACCTTTCAATGAAAGTGCTTTTCCACAGTGTCTGCTTAGGGCCACATGAAGAGAAAACAAATTATAGAGACAAACCTGAGAACTCCTTTATTTTGTCAAATTTCAAAGAGCTACTACAAACCATGTTGGATTTAGAGTTCCAAATTCATCTATCTATATAGGAGAGAACAGAGGGAAACCTAAAAATAAAAACTGGTACTGTAAACGAACGCTTTAACCTAGAAGAACAAAATTTGGTGAGCCAAGTGGGATTTGTGTACCGATCATTACCACCACGTATCATCAATATTGAGTAAAAAAATATTTGCTGGTATTTCGCAAACTCGTAATTTCTTGGAAGCTTGGCGACCCCTTTCAATGAAAGTGCTTTTCAACAGTCTCTGCTTAGGGCTGCTTGAAGAGGAAACAAATCATAGAGAAAAAACTGAGAACTACTTTATTTTGTCAAGTTTCAAAGAGCTACTACAAACCATGTTGGATTTAGATTTCCAAATTCATCTATCTATATAGGAGAGAACAGAGAAAAACCTAAATATAAAAACTACTACTGTAGACGAACGCTTCAACCTAGAAGATCAAAATTTGGTGAGCCAAGTGGGATTAGTGTACTGATCATTACCACGACGTATCATCAAGATTGGGTGAAAAAATATTTGCTGGTATTTCGGAAACTCGTAATTTCTTGGAAGCATGGCATCCCCTTTCAATGAAAATGCTTTACCACAGTCTGTGCCTAGAACTACATGAAGAGGAAACAAAGCATAACGACAAAACTGAGAAAAACTTTATTTTGTCAAGTTTCAAAGAGCTACTACAAACCATTTGGATTTAGAGTTCCAATTTCATCTAACTATATAGAAGAGAACAGAGTGAAACCTAAATATAAAAAACTGCTACTGTAGACGAATGCTTCAACCTAGAAGAACAAAATTTGGTGAGCCAAGTTGGGTTTGTGTCCTGATCATTACCACCAAATATCATCAAGATGGAGTGAAAAAATATTTGCTGGTATTTCGGAAACTCGTTTTTTCTTAGAAGTTTGGCAACCCCTCTCAATGAAAGGGCTTTTCTACAGTCTGTGCCTAGGGCTACTTGAAGAGGAAACAAACCATAGAGACAAAACAGAGAACTCCTTTATTTTGTCAAGTTTCAAAGAGCTACTACAAACCATGTTGGATTTAGTGTTCCAAATTCATCTATCTATATAGGATAGAACAGAGTGACACCTAAAAATAAAAACTGCTACTGTAAATGAACTCTTCAACCTAGAAGAACAAAATTTGGTGAGCCAAGTGGGATTTGTGAACTTGTCATTACCAACACGTATCGTCAAGATTGTGTGAAAAAATATTTGCTGGTATTTCGGAAACTCGTAATTTCTTGGAAGCTTGGCAATCCCTTTCAATAAAAGTGCTTTTAAACAGTCTCTGCCTAGGGTTACTTTAAGAGGAAACAAACCATAAAGACAAATCTGAGAACGCCTTTATTTTGTCAATTTTCAAAGAGCTACTACAAACCATGTTGGATATAGAGTTCCAAATTCATCTATCTATATAGGAGAGAAGCAAGAGTGAAACCTAAATATAAAAACTGCTACTGTAGACGAACGCTTCAACCTAGAAGAACAAAATTTGGTGAGCCAAGTGGGATTTGTGTACTTGTCATTACCACCACATATCATCAAAATTGGGTGAAAAAATATTTGCTTGTATTTCAGAAACTCGTAATTTCTTGGAAGCTGGGCAACCCCTTTCAATGAAAGTGCTTTTCCACAGTCTCTGCTTACTGCTACTTGAAGAGGAAACAAATCATAGAGACAATACTGAGAACTACTTTATTTTGTCGAGTTTCAAAGAGCTACTACAAACCATGTTGGATTTAGAGTTCCAAATTCAACTATCTATATAGGAGTGAACAGAGGAAAACCTAAATATAAAAACTGCTACTATAGACTAACGCTTCAACCTAGAAGAACAAAATTTGGTGAGCCAAGTGGGATTTGTGTCCTGATCATTTCCACCAAGTATCATCAAGTTTGGGTGAAATAATATTTGCTGGTATTTCAGAAAATCGTTATTTCTTAGAAGATTGGCAACCCCTCTCAATGAAAGTGCTTTTCCACATTCTGTGCTTAGGGCTACTTGAAGAGGAAACAAACCATAGAGACAAAACTGAGATCTCCTTTATTTTGTCAAGTTTCATAGAGCTACTACAAACCATGTTGGATTTAGAGTTCCAAATTCATCAATCAATATAGGAGAGAAAAAGTGAAACCTAAAAATAAAAACTGCTCCTGAAAACAACGCTTCAACCGAGAAGAACAAAATTTGGTGAGCCAGAGGGATTAGTTTACCGATCATTACCACCACGTATCATCAAGGTTGGGTGAAAAAATATTTGCTGGTATTTCGGAAACTCGTAATTTTTTGGAAGCTAGGCAACCCCTTTCAATGAAAGTGCTTTTCCACAGTCTCTGCTTTGGGCCACTTGCAGAGGAAACAAATCATAGAGACAAAACTGAGAACTACTTTTTTTTTCAAGTTTCAAATAGCTACTACAAACCATGTTGTATTTAGAATTCCAAATTCATCCATCTATATAGGAGAGAACAGAGGGAAACGTAAAAATATGAACTGCTACTGTAAATGAACGCTTCAAACTAGAAGACCAAATTTGGTGAGTGAAGTGGGATTTGTGTACCGATCATTACCACCAAGTATCATCAAGATTGGGTGAAAAAATATTTGCTGGTATTTTGGAAACTCGTTATTTCTTAGACGCTTGGCATCCCCTCTCAATGAATGTGCTTTTCCACAGTCTGTGCCTAGGGCTACTTGAAGAGGAAACAAACCATAGAGACACAACTGAGAACTCCTTTATTTTGTCGAGTTTCAAAGAGCTACTACAAACCATGTTGGACTTAGAGTTCCAAATTTATCTATTTATATAGGAGAGAATAGAGTGAAACCTAAAAATAAAAACTGCTAGTATAAACGAACGCTTCAACCCAGAAGAACAATATTTGGTGAGCCACGTGGGATTTGTGTACTTGCCATTACCACAACGTATCATCAAGATTGGGTGCAAAAATATTTGCTGGTATTTCGGAAACTCGTAATTTCTTAGAACCTTGGCAACCCCTCTCAATGAAAGTGCTTTTCCACAGTCTGTGCCAAGGGCTACTTGAAGAGGAAACAAACCATAGAGACAAAACTGAGAACTCCTTTATTTGTCAAGTTTCAAAGAGCTACTACAACCCTTGTTAGATTTAGAGTTCCAAATTCATCTATCTATATAGGAGAGAACAGAGTGAAACCTAAAAATAAAAACTGCAACTGAAAACGAACGCTTCAACCTAGAAGAACAGAATTTGGTGAGCCAAATTGGATTTGTGCCCTGATCATTACAACCAAGTATCATCAAGATTGGGTAAAAAAATATTTGCTGGTATTTCGGAAACTCGTTATTTCTTAGAAGCTTGGCAACCCCTCTCAATGAAAGTGCTTTTCCACAGTATGTGCCTAGGGCTACTTGAAGAGGAAACAAACCATAGAGACAAAACTGAGAAGTACTTTATTTTGTCAAGTTTGAAGCAACTACTACAAACCATGTTGGATTTAGAGTTCCAAATTAATCTGTCTATATAGGAGAGAACATAGTAAAACCTAATAATATAAACTGCTACTGTAAACGAATGCTTCAACCTAGAAGAACAAAATGTGGTGAGCCAATTGGGATTTGTGTACTTGTCATTACCACCACGTATCATCTAGATTGGTTGAAAAAATATTTGCTGGTATTTCAGAAACTCGTAATTTCTTGGAAGCTTGGCAACCTCATTCAATGAAAGTGCTCTTCACAGTCTCTGCTTAGGGCTACTTGAAGTGGAACAAAACCATAGAGACAAAACTGAGAACTACCTTATTTTGCCAAGTTTCCAAGTACAACAAAAAACCATGTTGGATTTAGAGTTCCAAATTCATCTATCTATATAGGAGAGAACAGAGTGAAACCTAAATATAAAAACTGCTACTGTAGACGAACGCTTAAACCTAGAAGAACAAAATTTGGTGAGCCAAGTGGGATTTGTGTACTTCTCATTAACAGCAAGTATCATCAAGATTGGGTGAGAAAATATATGCTGGTATTTCGGAAACTCGTAATTTCTTGTAAGCTTGGCAACACCTTTCAATGAAAGAGCTTTTCCACAGGCTCTGCTTAGGGCTACTTGAAGAGGAAACAAATTATAGAGACAAACCTGAGAACTCCTTTATTTTGTCAAATTTCAAAGAGCGACTACAAACCATGTTGGATTTAGAGTTCCAAATTCATCTATCTACATAGGAGAGAACAAAGTGAAACCTAAACTTAAAAACTGCTACTGTAGACGAATTCTTCAACCTAGAAGAAATCAATTTGGTGAGCCAAGTGGGATTTGTGTTCTGATCATTACCACCAAGTATCATCAAGATTGGGTGAAAAAATATTTGCTGGTGTTTCGGAAACTCGTTATTTCTTAGAAGCTTGGCAAGCCCTCTCAATGAGAGTGCTTTTCCACAGTCTGCGCCTTGGGCTACTTGAAGAGAAAACAAAAAATAGAGACAAAACTGAGAACTCCTTTTTTTGTCAAGTTTCAAAGAGCTACTACAAACCATGTTGGATTTAGAGTTCCAAATTCATCTATCTATATAGGAGAGAACAGAGGGAAACCTAAAAATAAAAACTGGTACTGTAAAAGAACGCTTCAACCTAGAAGAACAAAATTTGGTGAGCCAAGTGGGATTTGTGTACCGATCATTACAACCACGTATCATCAATATTGGGTAAAAAAATATTTGCTGGTATTTCACAAACTCGTAAATTCTTGGAAGCTTGGCGACCCCTTTCAATGAAAGTGCTTTTCCACAGTCTCTGCTTAGGGCTACGTGAAGAGGAAACAAATCATGGAGAAAAAACTGAGAATTCCTTTATTTTGTCAAGCTTCAAAGAGCTACTACAAACCATGTTGGATTTAGAGTTCCAAATTCATCTATCCATATAGGAGAGAACAGAGGGAAACCTAAATATAAAAACTGCTACTGTAGACGAATGCTTCAACCTAGAAGAACAGAATTTGGTGAGCCAAGTGGGTTTTCTGTCCTGATCATTACCACCAAGTATCATGAAGATTGGGTGAAAAAATATTTGCTGGTATTTCGGAAACTCGTAATTTCTTGGAAGCTTGGCAACCCCTTTCAATGAAAATGCTTTTCCACAGTCTGTGCCTGAACTACATGAAGAGGAAACAAACCATAGAGACAAAACTGAGAACAATTTTATTTAGTCAAGTTTCAAAGAGCTACTACAAACCACGTTGGATTTAGCCATCCAAATTCATCTATCTATATAAGAGAGAACAGAGTGAAGCCTACATATAAAGGTGCTACTATAGACGAACACTTCAACCTAGAAGACAAAATTTGGTGAGCCAAGTGGGATTTGTGTACTGATCATTACCACCAAGTATCATCAAGATTGGGTGAAAAAATATTTGCTGGTATTTCGGAAACTCGTAATTTCTTAGAAGCTTGGCAACCCCTATCAATGAAATTGCATTTCCACAGTCTGTTACTAGGGCTACTTGAATAGGAAACAAACCATAGAGACAAAACTAAGAACTCCTTTATTTTGTCAAGTTTCAAAGAGCTACTACAAACCATGTTGGATTTAGAGTTCCAAATTCATCTATCTATATAGGAGAGAACAGAGGGAAACCTCAAAATATAAACTGCTACTGCAAAAGAATGCTTCAAAGAAGAAGAACAAAATTTGGTGAGCCAAGTGGGACTTGTGTACGGATCATTACCACCAAGTATCATCAAGATTGGGTGAAAAAATATTTGCTGGTATTTCAGAAACTCGTAATTTCTTGGAAGATTGGCAACCCCTCTCAATGAAAGTGCTTTTCCACAGTCTGTGCTTAGGGCTACTTGAAAAAGAAACAAACTATAGAAACAAAACTGAAAATTCCTTTTTTTTTCAAGTTTCAAAGAGCTACTACAAACCATGTTGGATTTAGTGTTCCAAATTCAACTATCTATATAGGAGAAAACAGAGGGAAACCTAAAAATATAAACTGCTACTGTAAACGAACGCTTCAAGCTAGAAGAACAAAATTTGGTGAGTCAAGTGGGATTTGTGTACTGATCATTGCCACCAAGTATCATCAAGATTGGGTGAAAAAATATTTGCTGGGATTCGGAAACTCGTTATTTCTTGGAAGCTTGGCAACCCCTTTCAATGAAAGTGCTTTTCCACAGTCTCTGCTTAGGGCTACTTGAAGAGAAAACAAACCATAGAGGCAAAACTGAGAACTACTTTATTTTGTCAAGTTTCATAGAGCTACTACAAACCATGTTGGATTTAGAGTTCCAAATTCATCAATCAATATAGGAGAGAAAAAGGGAAACCTAAAAATAAAAACTGCTACTGTAAACGGACGCTTCAACTTAGAAGAACAAAATTTGGTGAGCCAAGAGGGATTTGTTTACCGATCATTACCACCACGTATCATCAAGGTTGGGTGAAAAAATATTTGCTGGTATTTCGGAAACTCGTAAATTTTTGGAAGCTAGGCAACCCCTTTCAATGAAATTGCTTTTCCACAGTCTCTGCTTTGGGCCACTTGAAGAGGAAACAAATCATAGAGACAAAACTGAGAACTACTTTTTTTGTCAAGTTTTCAAATAGCTACTACAAACCATGTTGTATTTAGAATTCCAAATTCATCTGTCTATATAGGAGAGAACCGAGTAAAACCTTATAATATAAACTGCTACTGTAAACGAATGCTTCAACCTAGAAGAAGATAATGTGGTGAGCCAAGTGGGATTTGTGTACTTGTCATTACCACCAGTATCATCCAGATTGGTTGAAAAAATATTTGCTGGTATTTCAGAAACTCGTAATTTCTTGGAAGCTTGGCAACCCCATTCAATGAAAGTGCTCTTCCACAGTCTCTGCTTAGGGCTACTTGAAGAGGAAAAAAACCATAGAGACAAAACTGAGAACTACTTTATTTTGCCAACTTTCAAAGAACTATAACAAACCATGTTGGATTTAGAGTTCCAAATTCATCTATCTATATAGGAGAGAACAGAGTGAAACCTAAATATAAAAAATGCTACTGTAGACGAACGCTTAAACCTAGAAGAACAAAATTTGGTGAGCCAAGTAGGATTTGTGTACTTGTCATTACCAGCAAGTATCATCAAGATTGGGTGAGAAAATATATGCTGGTATTTCGGAAACTCGTAATTTCTTGTAAGCTGGCAACACTTTTCAATGAAGTTGCTTTTCCACAGTCTCTGCTTAGGGCTACTTGAAGAGGAAACAAATTATAAAGACAAACCTGAGAACTCCTTCATTTTGTCAAATTTCAAAGAGCGACTACAAACCATGTTGGATTTAGAGTTCCAAATTCATCTATCTACATAGGAGAGAACAGAGTGAAACCTAAACTTAAAAACTGCTACTGTAGACGAATACTTCAACCTAGAAGAAATCGATTTGGTGAGCCAAGTGGGATTTGTGTACTGATCATTACGACCGAGTATCATCAAGATTGGGTGAAAAAATATTTGCTGGTGTTTCGGAAACTCGTTATTTCTTAGAAGCTTGGCACACCCTCTCAATGAGAGTGCTTTTCCACAGTCTGTGCCTTGGGCTACTTGAAGAGAAAACAAAAAATAGAGACAAAACTGAGAACTCCTTTTTTTTGTCAAGTTTCAAAGAGCTACTACAAACCATGTTGGATTTAGAGTTCCAAATTCATCTATCTATATAAGAGAGAACAGAGGGAAACCTAAAAATAAAAACTGGTACTGTAAACGAACGCTTCAACCTAGAAGAACAAAATTTGGTGTGCCAAGTGGGATTTGTGTACCCTCAGTACCCCCACGTATTATCAATATTGGGTAAAAAAATATTTGCTGTTATTTCGCAAACTCGTAAATTCTTGGAAGCTTGGCGACCCCTTTCAATGAAAGTGCTTTTCCACAGTCTCTGCTTAGGGCTACTTGAAGAGAAAACAAGTCATAGAGAAAAAACTGAGAATTCCTTTATTTTGTCAAGCTTCAAAGAGCTACTACAAACCATGTTGGATTTAGAGTTCCAAATTGATCTATCTATATAGGAGAGAACAGAGGGAAACCTAAATATAAAAAATGCTACTGTAGACGAATGCTTCAACCTAGAAGAACAGAATTTGGTGAGCCAAGTGTGTTTTCTGTCCTGATCATTACCACCAAGAATCATGAAGATTGGGTGAAAAAATATTTGCTGGTATTTCGGAAACTCGTAATTTCTTGGAAGCTTTGCAACCCCTTTCAATGAAAGTGCTTTTCCACAGTCTGTGCCTAGGGCTAAATGAAGAGGAAACAAACCATAGAGACAAAACTGAGAACCTTTATTTTGTCAAGTTTCAAAGAGCTAATACAAACCATATTGGATTTAGAGTTCCAAATTCATCTATCTATATGGGAGTGAACAGAGTAAAACCTAAAAATAAAAACTGCTACTGTAGACGAATGCTTCATCCTAGAAGAACAAAATTCGGTGAGCCAAGTGGGATTTGTGTACTTGCCCTTACCACAAAGTATCATCAAGATTGGGTGAAAAAATATTTGCTGGTATTTCGGAAACTCGTTATTTCTTAGAAGCTTGGCAACCCCTCTCAATGAAAGTATTTTACACAGTCTGTGCCCAGAGCTACTTGAAGAAGAAACAAACCATAGAGACAAAACTGAGAACTCCTTTATTTTGTCAAGGTTTCAAAGAGCCACTACAAACCATGTTGGATTTAGAGTTCCAAATTCATCTATCTATATAGAAGAGAACAGCAGTGAAATTAAAAATAAAAACTGCTACTGTAAATGAACGCTTCAACCTAGAAGAACAAAATTTAGTGAGCCAAGTGGGACTTGTGTCCGGTTCATTACCACCTAGTATCAACAAGATTGTGTGAAAAAATATTTGCTGGTATTTCAGAAACTCGTAATTTCTTGGAAGATTGGCAACCCCTCTCAATTAAAGTGCTTTTCCACAGTCTGTGCTTAGGGCTACTTGAAGAAGAAACAAACTATAGAGACAAAACTGAAAATTCCTTTATTTTTTCAAGTTTCAAAGAGCTACTACAAACCATGTTGGATTTAGAGTTCCAAATTCATCTATCTATATAGGAGAGAACAGAGGGAAACCTAAAAATATAAACTGCTACTGTAAACGAACGCTTCACGCTAGAAGAACAAAATTTCGTGAGTCAAGTGGGATTTGTGTACTGATCATTACCACCAAGTATCATCAAGATCGGGTCAAAAAATATTTGCTGGTATTCGGAAACTCGTTATTTTTTGGAAGCTTGGCAACCCCTTTCAATGAAAGTGCTTTTCCACAGTCTCTGCTTAGGGCTACTTGAAGAGGAAACAAACCATAGAGGCAAAACTGAGAACTCCTTTTTTTTGTCAAGTTTCATAGAGCTACTACAAACCATGTTGGATTTAGAGTTCCAAATTCATCAATCAATATAGGAGAGAAAAAGTGAAACCTAAAAATAAAAACTGCTACTGTAAACGGACGCTTCAACCTAGAAGAACAAAATTTGGTGAGCCAAGAGGGATTTGTTTACCGATCATTACCACCACGTATCATCAAGGTAGGGTGAAAAAATATTTGCTGGTATTTCGGAAACTCGTAATTTTTTGGAAGCTAGGCAACCCCTTTCAACGAAAGTGCTTTTCCACAGTCTCTGCTTTGGGCAACTTGAAGAGGAAACAAATCATAGAGACAAAACTGAGAACTACATTTTTTTGTCAAGTTTCAAATAGCTACTACAAACCATGTTGGATTTAGAATTCCACATTCATCTATCTATATAGGAGAGAACAGAGGGAAACCTAAAAATAAAAACTGCTACTGTAAATGGACGCTTCAACCTAGAAGAACAAAATTTGGTGAGCCAAGTGGGATTTGTGTACCGATCATTACCACCAAGTATCATCAAGATTGGGTGAAAATATATTTGCTGGTATTTCGGAAACTCGTTATTTCTTAGACGCTTGGCATCCCCTCTCAATGAATGTGCTTTTCCACAGTCTGTGCCTAGGGCTACTTGAAGAGGAAACAAACCATAGAGACACAACTGAGAACTCCTTTATTTTCTGGTGTTTCAAAGAGCTACTACAAACCATGTTGGACTCAGAGTTCTAAATTTATCTATTTATATAGGAGAGAATAGAGTGAAACCTAAAAATAAAAACTGCTACTATAAACGAACGCTTCAACCCAGAAGAACAATATTTGGTGAGCCAAGTGGGATTTGTGTACTTGTCATTACCACAACGTATCATCAAGATTGGGTGAAAAAATATTTGCTGGTATTTCGGAAACTCGTAATTTCTTAGAAGCTTGGCAACCCCTCTCAATGAAAGTGCTTTTCCACAGTCTGTTACAAGGGCTACTTGAAGAGGAAACAAACCATAGATAAAAAACTGAGAACTCTTTTATTTTGTCAAGTTTCAAAGAGCTACTACAACCCTTGTTAGATTTAGAGTTCCAAATTCATCTATCTATATAGGAGAGAACAGAGTGAAACCTAAAAATTAAAACTGCAACTGAAAACGAACGCTTCAACCTAGAAGAACAAAATTTGGTGAGCCAAGTGTGATTTGTGTACTTGTCATTACCGCCACGTATCATCAAGATTGTGTGATAAAATATTTGCTGGTATTTCGGAAACTCGTAATTTCTTGGAAGATTGGCAACCGCTTTTAATGAAAGTGCTTTTCCACAGTCTCTGCTTAGGGCTACTTGAAGAAAAAACGAACCATAGAGACAAAACTGAGAACTACTTTTTTTTTGTCAAGTTTCAAAGAGCTACTATAAACCATGTTGTATTTAGAGTTCCAAAATCATTTATCTATATAGGAGAGAACAGAGGGAAACCTAAATATATAAACTGCTAATGTAGACGAACGATTCAACCTACAAGAACAGAATTTGGTGAGCCAAGTGGGATTTGTGTCCTGATCATTACAACCAAGTATCATCAAGATTGGTTAAAAAAATATTTGCTGGTATTTCAGAAACTCGTTATTTCTTAGAAGCTTGGCAAACCCTCTCAATGAAAGTGCTTTTTGCACAGTATGTGCCTAGGGTTAATTGAGGAGGAAACAAACCATAGAGACAAAACTGAGAAGTACTTTATTTTGTCAAGTTTGAAACAGCTACTACAAACCATGTTGGATTTAGAGTTCCAAATTAATCTGTCTATATTGGAGAGAACATAGTAAAACCTAATAATATAAACTGCTACTGTAAACGAATGCTTCAACCTAGAAGAACAAAATGTGGTGAGCCAAGTGGGATTTGTGTACTTGTCATTACAAACACGTATCATCCAGATTGGTTGAAAAAATATTTGCTGGTATTTCAGAACCTCGTAATTTCTTGGAAGCTTGGCAAGCCCATTCAATGAAAGTGCTCTTCCACAGTCTCTGCTTAGGGCTACTTGAAGAGGAAGAAAACCATAGAGACAAACCTGAGAACTACTTTATTTTGCCAAGTTTCAAAGAACTACAACAAACCATGTTGGATTTAGAGTTCCGAATTCATCTATCTATGTAGGAGAGAACAGAGTGAAACCTAAATATTAAAACTGCTACTGTAGACGAACGCTTAAACCTAGAAGAACAAAATTTGGTGAGCCAAGTGGGATTTGTGTACTTGTCATTACCAGCAAGTATCATCAAGATTGGGTGAAAAAATATATGCTGGTATTTCGGAAACTCGTAATTTCTTGTAAGCTTAGCAACACCTTTCAATGAAATTGCTTTACCACAGTCTCTGCGTAGGGCTACTTGAAGAGGAAAGAAATTATAGAGACAAACCTGAGAACTCCTTTATTTTGTCAAATTTCAAAGAGCGACTACAAACCATGTTGGATTTAGAGTTCCAAATTCATCTATCTACATAGGAGAGAACAGAGTGAAACCTAAACTTAAAAACTGCTTCTGTAGACGAACGATTCAACCTAGAAGAACAGAATTTGGTGAGCCAAGTGGGATTTGTGTCCTGATCATTACAACCAAGTATCATCAAGATTGGTTAAAAAAATATTTTCTGGTATTTCAGAAACTCGTTATTTCTTAGAAGCTTGGCAAACCCTCTCAATGAAAGTGCTTTTTGCACAGTATGTGCCTAGGGTTAATTGAGGAGGAAACAAACCATAGAGACAAAACTGAGAAGTACTTTATTTTGTCAAGTTTGAAACAGCTACTACAAACCATGTTGGATTTAGAGTTCCAAATTAATCTGTCTATATTGGAGAGAACATAGTAAAACCTAATAATATAAACTGCTACTGTAAACGAATGCTTCAACCTAGAAGAACAAAATGTGGTGAGCCAAGTGGGATTTGTGTACTTGTCATTACAAACACGTATCATCCAGATTGGTTGAAAAAATATTTGCTGGTATTTCAGAACCTCGTAATTTCTTGGAAGCTTGGCAAGCCCATTCAATGAAAGTGCTCTTCCACAGTCTCTGCTTAGGGCTACTTGAAGAGGAAGAAAACCATAGAGACAAACCTGAGAACTACTTTATTTTGCCAAGTTTCAAAGAACTACAACAAACCATGTTGGATTTAGAGTTCCGAATTCATCTATCTATGTAGGAGAGAACAGAGTGAAACCTAAATATTAAAACTGCTACTGTAGACGAACGCTTAAACCTAGAAGAACAAAATTTGGTGAGCCAAGTGGGATTTGTGTACTTGTCATTACCAGCAAGTATCATCAAGATTGGGTGAAAAAATATATGCTGGTATTTCGGAAACTCGTAATTTCTTGTAAGCTTAGCAACACCTTTCAATGAAATTGCTTTACCACAGTCTCTGCGTAGGGCTACTTGAAGAGGAAAGAAATTATAGAGACAAACCTGAGAACTCCTTTATTTTGTCAAATTTCAAAGAGCGACTACAAACCATGTTGGATTTAGAGTTCCAAATTCATCTATCTACATAGGAGAGAACAGAGTGAAACCTAAACTTAAAAACTGCTTCTGTAGACGAACGATTCAACCTAGAAGAACAGAATTTGGTGAGCCAAGTGGGATTTGTGTCCTGATCATTACAACCAAGTATCATCAAGATTGGTTAAAAAAATATTTTCTGGTATTTCAGAAACTCGTTATTTCTTAGAAGCTTGGCAAACCCTCTCAATGAAAGTGCTTTTTGCACAGTATGTGCCTAGGGTTAATTGAGGAGGAAACAAACCATAGAGACAAAACTGAGAAGTACTTTATTTTGTCAAGTTTGAAACAGCTACTACAAACCATGTTGGATTTAGAGTTCCAAATTAATCTGTCTATATTGGAGAGAACATAGTAAAACCTAATAATATAAACTGCTACTGTAAACGAATGCTTCAACCTAGAAGAACAAAATGTGGTGAGCCAAGTGGGATTTGTGTACTTGTCATTACAAACACGTATCATCCAGATTGGTTGAAAAAATATTTGCTGGTATTTCAGAACCTCGTAATTTCTTGGAAGCTTGGCAAGCCCATTCAATGAAAGTGCTCTTCCACAGTCTCTGCTTAGGGCTACTTGAAGAGGAAGAAAACCATAGAGACAAACCTGAGAACTACTTTATTTTGCCAAGTTTCAAAGAACTACAACAAACCATGTTGGATTTAGAGTTCCGAATTCATCTATCTATGTAGGAGAGAACAGAGTGAAACCTAAATATTAAAACTGCTACTGTAGACGAACGCTTAAACCTAGAAGAACAAAATTTGGTGAGCCAAGTGGGATTTGTGTACTTGTCATTACCAGCAAGTATCATCAAGATTGGGTGAAAAAATATATGCTGGTATTTCGGAAACTCGTAATTTCTTGTAAGCTTAGCAACACCTTTCAATGAAATTGCTTTTCCACAGTCTCTGCGTAGGGCTACTTGAAGAGGAAAGAAATTATAGAGACAAACCTGAGAACTCCTTTATTTTGTCAAATTTCAAAGAGCGACTACAAACCATGTTGGATTTAGAGTTCCAAATTCATCTATCTACATAGGAGAGAACAGAGTGAAACCTAAACTTAAAAACTGCTTCTGTAGACCAACGATTCAACCTAGAAGAACAAAATTGGTGAGCCAAGTGGGATTTGTGTACTGATCATTACCACCAAGTATCATCAAGATTGGGTGAAAAAATATTTGCTGGTGTTTCGGAAACTCGTTATTTCTTAGAAGCTTGGCAAGCCCTCTCAATGAGAGTGCTTTTCCACAGTCTGTGCCTTGGGCTACTTGAAGAGAAAACAAAAAATAGAGACAAAAATGAGAACTCCTTTTTTTTGTCAAGTTTCAAAGAGCTACTACAAACCATGTTGGATTTAGAGTTCCAAATTCATCTATCAATATAGGAGAGAACAGAGGAAAACCTAAAAATAAAAACTGGTACTGTAAACGAACGCTTCAACCTAGAAGAACAAAATTTGTTGAGCCAAGTGGGATTTGTGTACCGATCATTACCACCACGTATCATCAGTATTGGGTATAAAAATATTTGCTGTTATTTCACAAACTCGTAAATTCTTGGAAGCTTGGCGACCCCTTTCAATGATAGTGCTTTTCCACAGTCTCTGCTTAGGGCTACTTGAAGAGGAAACAAATCATAGAGAAAAAACTGGGAATTCCTTTATTTTGTCAAGCTTCAAAGAGCTACTACAAACCATATTGGATTTAGAGTTCCAAATTCATCTATCTATATAGGAGAGAACAGAGGGAAACCTAAATATAAAAACTGCTATTGTAGACGAATGCTTCAACCTAGAAGAACAGAATTTGCTGAGCCAAGTGGGTTTTATGTCCTGATCATTACCACCAAGTATCATGAAGATTGGGTGAAAAAATATTTGCTGCTATTTCGGAAACTCGTTATTTCTTAGAAGCTTGGCAACCCCTCTCAATGAAAGTGCTTTTCCACAGTCTGTGCCTAGGGCTACTTGAAGAGGTAACAAACCATAGAGACAAAACTGAGAACTACTTTATTTTGTAAATTTTCAAAGAGCTACTACAAACCATGTTGGATTGAGAGTTCCAAATTCATCTATCTATATAGGAGAGAACAGAGTGAAACTTAAACATAAAAAGCTACTGCAGACGAACGCTTCAACCTAGAAGAACAAAATTTGGTGAGCCAAGTGGGATTAGTGTACTGATCATTACCAACACGTATCCCAAGATTGGGTGAAAAAATATTTATTGGTATTTCGGAAAATCGTAAGTTCTTGGAAGCTTGGCAACCCCTTTCAAGGAAAATGCTTTTCCACAGTCTGTGCCTAGAACTACATGAAGAGGAAACAAACCATAGAGACAAAACTGAGACCTCCTTTATTTTGTCAAGTTTTAAAGAGCTACTCCAAACCATGTTGGATTTAGAGTTCAAATTCATCTATCTATATAATAGAAAACAGAGTGACCTACATATAAAAACTGCTATTGGAAACGAACACTTCAAGATAGAAGAACACAATTTGGTGAGCCAAGTAGGATTAGTGTACTGATCATTACCACCAAGTATCATCAAGATTTGGTGAAAAAATATTTGCCGGTATTTCGGAAACTCGTTATTCTTAGAAGCTTGGCAACCCCTCTCAATGAAAGTGCTTTTCCACAGTCTGTGCCTAGGGCTACTTGATGAGGAAACAAACCATAGATACAAAACTGAGAACTACTTTTTTTTGTCAAGTTTCAAAGAGCTACTACAAACCATGATGGATTTAGAGTTCCAAATACATCTATTTATATAGGAGAGAACAGAGTGAAACCTCAATATAAAAACTGCTACTGTAGACGAACGCTTCAAACTAGAAGATCAAAATTTGGTGAGCCAAGTGGGATTTGTGTACTGATCATTACCACCACGCATCATCAAGATAGGGTGAAAAAATATTTGCGGGTATTTCGGACACTCGTAATTTCTTGGAAGCTTACCAACCCTTTCAATGAAAGTGCTTTTCCACAGTCTCTGCTTAGGTCTACTTGAAGAGGAAACAAACCATAGAGACAAAACTGAGAACTACTTTATTTTATCAAGTTTCAAAGAACTACTACAAACCATGTTGGATTTAGAGTTCCAAATTCATCTATCTATATACGAGAGAACAGAGTGAAACCTAAATATAAAAATTGCTACTGTAGAAGAACGCTTAAACCTAGAAGAACAAAATTTGGTGAGCCAAGTGGGATTTGTGTATTGATCATTACCACCAAGTATCAACAAGTTTGGGTGGAAAAAGTATTTGCTGGTATTTCGGAAACTCGTTATTTCTTAGAAGCCTGGCAACCCCTCTCAATGAAAGTGCTTTTCCACAGTCTGTGCCTAGGGCTACTTGAATAGGAAACAAACCATAGAGACAAAACTGAGAACTCCTTTATTTTGTCAAGTTTCAAAGATCTACTACAAACCATGTTGGATTTAGAGTTCCAAATTCATCTATCAATACAGGAGAGAACAGAGGGAAACCTAAAATTAAAAACTGCTTCTGTAAACGAACTCTTCAACCTAGAAGAACAAAATTTGGTGAGCCAAGTGGGATTTGTGTACCGAACATTACCACCTGGTATCATTAAGATTGGGTCAAAAAATATTGCTGGTATTTCGGAAACTCGTAATTTCTTGGAAGCTTGGCAACCCCTTTCAATGAAAGTGCTTTTCCACAGTCTCTGCTTAGGGCTACTTGAAGAGGAATCAAATCATAGAGACAAAACTGAGAACTACTACTTTTTTTCAAGTTTCAATGAGCTACTACAAACCATGTTGGATTTAGAGTTCCAAATTCATCTATCTATATAGGAGAGAACATATGGAAACCTAAAAATAAAAACTGCTACTTTAAACCAACGCTTAAACCTAGAGAACAAAATTTGGTGAGCCATGTGGGATTTGTGTACTTGTCATTACCACCACGTGTCATCAAGATTCGGTGAAAAAATATTTGCTGGTATTTCGGAAACTCGTAATTTCTTGGAAGTTTGGCAACTCTTTTCAATGAAAGTGCATTTCCACAGTCTCTGCATAGGGCTAATTGAAGAGGAAACAAATTATAGAGACAACACTGAGAACTCCTTTATTTTGTCAAGTTTCAAAGAGCTACTACAAACCATGTTGGATTTAGAGTTCCAAATTCATCTAACTATATAGAAGAGAACAGAGTAAAACCTAAATATAAAAACTACTACTGTAGACGAACGGTTCAACCTTGAAGAACAAAATTTGGTGAGCCAAGTGGGATTTGTGTACTGATCATTACCACCAAGCATCATCAAGATCGGGTGCAAAAAATATTTGCTGGTATTTCCCAAACTCGTAATTCTTTGGAAGCTTGACAACCCCTTTCAATGAAAGTGCTTTTCCACATTCTCTGCTTAGGGCTACTTGAAGAGGAAACAAATCATACAGACAAAACTGAGAACTACTTTTTTATGTCTAGTATCATAGAGCTACTACAAACCATGTTGTATTTAGAGTTCCAAATTCATCTATTTATATAGGAGAGAACAGAGTGAAACCTAAAAATAAAAACTGCTACTGTAAACGAACGCTTCAACCAAGAAGAACAAAATTTGGTGAGCCAAGTGGGATTTGTGTACTTGTCATTACCACCACGTATCATCAAGATTGGGTGAAAAAATATTTGCTGGTATTTTGGAAACTCGTTATTTTTAGAAGCTTGGCAACCCCTCTCAATGAAAATGCTTTTCCACAGTCTGTGCCTAGGGCTACTTGAAGGGAAACAAACCATAGAGAAAAAACCTGAGAACACCTTTGTTTTGTCAAGTTTCAAAGAGCTACTACAAACCATGTTGGATTCAGAGTTCCAAATTCATCTATCTATATAGAAGAGAACAGAGGGAAACCTAAAAATATAAACAGATACTGTAAACGAACACTTCAACCTAGAAGAACAAAATTTCTTGAGTCAAGTGGGATTTGTGTACCGATCATTACCACCAAGTATCGTCAAGATTCGTTGAAAAAATATTTGCTGGTATTTCGGAAAATCATTATTTCTTGGAAGCTTGGCAACCCCTTTCAATGAAAGTGCTTTTCCACAGTCTCTGCTTAAGGCTACTTGAAGAGGAAACAAATCATAGAGACAAAACTGAGAATTCCTTTGTTTTTTCAAGTTTCTAAGAGCTACTACAAACCATGTTGGTTTTAGAGTTCCAAATTCATCTATCTATATAGGAGAGAACAGAGGGAAACCTAAATATAAAAAAGAAAACTTTAGAGGAACGCTTCAAACTAGAAGAACAAAATTTGGTGAGCCAAGTGAGATTTGTGTACTGAACATTACCACCAAGTATCATCAAGATTGGGTGAAAAAATATTTGCTGGTATTTCGGAAACTTGTTATTTCTTAGAAGCTTGGCAACCACTCTCAATGAAAGTGCTTTTCCACAGTCTGTTCCTAGGGCTACTTGAAGAGAAAACAAACCATAGAGACAAAACTGAGAACTACTTTTTTTTTGTCAAGTTTCAAAGAGCGACTACAAACCATGTTGCATTTAGAGTTCCAAATTCATCTATCTATATAGGAGGGAACAGAGGGAAACATAAATATAAAAATGACTAGTGTACATGAACGCTTCAACCTAGAAGAACAAAATTTGGTGAGCCAAGTGGGATTTGTGTACTGATCATTACCACCACGTATCATCAAGATTGGGTGAAAAAATATTTGCTGCTATTTCGGAAACTCGTTATTTCTTAGAAGCTTGGCAACCCCTCTCAATGAAAGTGCTTTTCCAGAGTATCTGGTTAGGGCTACTTGAAGAGGACACAAACCATAAAGAGAAAACTGAGAACTACTTTATTTTGTCATGTTTCAAAGAACTACTACAAACCATGTTGGATTTAGAGTTCCAAATTCATCTATCTATATAGGAGAGAAGAGACTGAAACCTAAATATAAAAACTGCTACTGTAAACGAACGCTTCAACCTAGAAGAACAAAATTTGGTGAGCCAAGTGGGATTTGTCTACCAATCATTACCTCCACGTATCATCAAGATTGGGGGAACAAATGTTTGCTGGTATTTCGGAAACTCGTAATTTCTTGAAAGTTTTGCAACCCCTTTCAATGAACGTGCTTTTCCACAGTCTCTGCTTAGGGCTACTTGAAGAGGAAACAAATCATAGAGACAAAACAGAGAACTCCTTTATTTTGTCAAGTTTCAAAGAGCTACTACAAACCATGTTGGATTTAGAGTTCCAAATTCATCTAAATATATAGAGGAGAACAGAGTGAAACCTAAATATAAAAACTGCTACTGTAGATGAACGCTTCAACCTTGAAGAACAAAATTTGGTGAGCCAAGTGGGATTGGTGTACTGATCATTACCACCAAGTATCATCAAGATTGGTTGAAAAAATATTTGCTGGCATTTCGGAAACTCGTTATTTCTTAGAAGCTTGTCAACCCCTCTCAATGAAAGGGCTTTTCAACAGTCTGTGCCTAGGGCTAATTGAAGAGGAAACAAACCATAGAGACAAAACTGAGACCTCCTTTATTTTGTCAAGTTTTAAAGAGCTACTCCAAACCATGTTGGATTTAGAGTTCAAATTCATCTATCTATATAATAGAAAACAGAGTGACCTACATATAAAAACTGCTATTGGAAACGAACACTTCAAGATAGAAGAACACAATTTGGTGAGCCAAGTAGGATTAGTGTACTGATCATTACCACCAAGTATCATCAAGATTTGGTGAAAAAATATTTGCTGGTATTTCAGAAACTCGTTATTCTTAGAAGCTTGGCAACCCCTCTCAATGAAAGTGCTTTTCCACAGTCTGTGCCTAGGGCTACTTGATGAGGAAACAAACCATAGATACAAAACTGAGAACTACTTTTTTTTTGTCAAGTTTCAAAGAGCTACTACAAACCATGATGGATTTAGAGTTCCAAATACATCTATTTATATAGGAGAGAACAGAGTGAAACCTCAATATAAAAACTGCTACTGTAAACGAACGCTTCAAACTAGAAAATCAAAATTTGGTGAGCCAAGTGGGATTTGTGTACTGATCATTACCACCACGCATCATCAAGATAGGGTGAAAAAATATTTGCGGGTATTTCGGACACTCGTAATTTCTTGGAAGCTTAGCAACCCTTTCAATGAAAGTGCTTTTCCACAGTCTCTGCTTAGGTCTACTTGAAGAGGAAACAAACCATAGAGACAAAACTGAGAACTACTTTATTTTATCAAGTTTCAAAGAACTACTACAAACCATGTTGGATTTAGAGTTCCAAAATTCATCTATCTATATACGAGAGAACAGAGTGAAACCTAAATATAAAAACTGCTACTGTAGAAGAACGCTTAAACCCTAGAAGAACAAAATTTGGTGAGCCAAGTGGGATTTGTGTATTGATCATTACCACCAAGTATCAACAAGTTTGGGTGGAAAAAGTATTTGCTGGTATTTCCGAAACTCGTTATTTCTTAGAAGCCTGGCAACCCCTCTCAATGAAAGTGCTTTTCCACAGTCTGTGCCTAGGGCTACTTGAATAGGAAACAAACCATAGAGACAAAACTGAGAACTCCTTTATTTTGTCAAGTTTCAAAGATCTACTACAAACCATGTTGGATTTAGAGTTCCAAATTCATCTATCAATACAGGAGAGAACAGAGGGAAACCTAAAATTAAAAACTGCTTCTGTAAACGATCTCTTCAACCTAGAAGAACAAAATTTGGTGAGCCAAGTGGGATTTTTGTACCGAACATTACCACCTGGTATCATTAAGATTGGGTCAAAAAATATTGCTGGTATTTCGGAAACTCGTAATTTCTTGGAAGCTTGGCAACCCCTTTCAATGGAAGTGCTTTTCCACAGTCTCTGCTTAGGGCTACTTGAAGAGGAATCAAATCATAGAGACAAAACTGAGAACTACTACTTTTTTTCAAGTTTCAATGAGCTACTACAAACCATGTTGGATTTAGAGTTCCAAATTCATCTATCTATATAGGAGAGAACATATGGAAACCTAAAAATAAAAACTGCTACTTTAAACCAACGCTTAAACCTAGAGAACAAAATTTGGTGAGCCATGTGGGATTTGTGTACTTGTCATTACCACCACGTGTCATCAAGATTGGGTGAAAAAATATTTGCTGGTATTTCGGAAACTCGTAATTTCTTGGAAGTTTGGCAACTCTTTTCAATGAAAGTGCATTTCCACAGTCTCTGCATAGGGCTAATTGAAGAGGAAACAAATTATAGAGACAACACTGAGAACTCCTTTATTTTGTCAAGTTTCAAAGAGCTACTACAAACCATGTTGGATTTAGAGTTCCAAATTCATCTAACTATATAGAAGAGAACAGAGAAAAACCTAAATATAAAAACTACTACTGTAGACGAACGGTTCAACCTTGAAGAACAAAATTTGGTGAGCCAAGTGGGATTTGTGTACTGATCATTACCACCAAGCATCATCAAGATCGGGTGCAAAAAATATTTGCTGGTATTTCCCAAACTCGTAATTCCTTGGAAGCTTGACAACCCCTTTCAATGAAAGTGCTTTTCCACATTCTCTGCTTAGGGCTACTTGAAGAGGAAACAAATCATACAGACAAAACTGAGAACTACTTTTTTATGTCTAGTATCATAGAGCTACTACAAAACATGTTGTATTTAGAGTTCCAAATTCATCTATTTATATAGGAGAGAACAGAGAGAAACCTAAAAATAAAAACTGCTACTGAAAAACGAACGCTTCAACCAAGAAGAACAAAATTTGTTGAGCCAAGTGGGATTTGTGTACTTGTCATTACCACCACTTTTTTTTCTCAAGGTTCAAAGAGCGACTACAAACCATTTTGGATTTAGAGTTCCAAATTCATCTATCTTATAGGAGAGAACAGAGTGAAACCTAAATATAAAAACGACTACTGTAGACTAACGCTTCAACCTAGAAGAACAAAATTTGTTGAGACAAGTGGGATTTGTGTACCGATCATTACCACCAAGTATCATCAAGATTGGGTGGAAAAATATTTGCTGGTATTTCGGAAACTCGTTATTTCTTAGAAGCTTGGCAACCCCTTTCAATGAAAGTGCTTTTCCACAGTCTGTGCCTAGGGCTACTTAAAGGGGAAACAAACCATAGAGACAAAACTGAGAACTCCTTTATTTTGTCAAGTTTCAAAGAGCTACTACAAACCATGATGGATTTAGAGTTCCAAATTCATCTATCTATATAGGAGAGAACAGAGGGAAACCTAAAAATAAAAACTGCTACTGTAATCGAAGGCTGCAACCTAGAAGAACAAAATTTGGTGAGCCAAGTGTTATTTATGTACCGATCATTACCACCACGTATCATGAAGATTTGGTAAAAAAATATTTGCTGGTATTTCGGAAACTCGTAATTTCTTGGAAGCCTGGCAACCCCATTCAATGAAAGTGCTTTTCCACAGTATCTGGTTAGGGCTACTTGAAGAGGACACAAATCTTAGAAACAAAACTGAGAATTCCTTTGTTTTGTCAAGATTCAAAGAGGTACTACAAACCATGTTGGATTTAGAGTTCCAAATTCATCTATCTATATAGGAGAGAACAGAGGGAAACCTAAATATAAAAACGACTACTGTAGACGAACGCTTCAACCTAGAAGAACAAAAATTGGTGAGCCAAGTGGGATTTGTGTCCTGATCAATACCAACGTGTATCACCAAGATTGGGTGAAAAAATATTTGCTGGTATTTCGGAAACTCGTTATTTCTTAGAAGCCTGGCAACCCCTCTCAATGAAAGTGCTTTTCCACATTGTGTGCCTAGGGCTAGTTGAAGAGGAAACAATCCATAGAGACAAAACTGAGAACTCCTTTATTTTCTCAAGTTTCAAAGAGCTACTACAAACCATGTTGGATTTATAGTTCCAAATTCATCTATCTATATAGGAGAGAACAGATTGAAACCTAAATATAAAAATGACTACTGTAGACGAACGCTTCAACCTAGAAGAACTCAATTTGGTGAGCAAAGTGGGATTTGTGTACTGATCATTACCACCAAGTATCATCAAGATTGGGTGAAAAAATATTTGCTGGAATTTCGGAAAGTCGTTCTTAGAAGCTTGGCAACCGCTCTCAATGAAAGTGCTTTTCCACAGTCTGTGCATAGGGCTACTTGAAGAGGAAACAAACCATAGAGACAAAACTGAGAACTCCTTTATTTTGTCAAGTTTCAAAGAGCTACTACAAACCATGTTGGATTTAGTGTTCCAAATTCATCTATCTATATAGGAGAGAACAGAGGGAAACCTAAAAATATAAACTTCTACTGTAAACGAACGCTTCAACTTAGAAGAACAAAATTTGGTGAGTCAAGTGGGATATGTGAACCGATCATACCACCAAGTATCATCAAGATTGAGTGATAAAATATTTGATGGTATTTCGGAAAATCGTTATTTCTTGGAAGCTTGGCAACACCTTTCAATGAAAGTGCTTTTCCACAGTCTCTGCTTAGGGCTACTTGAAGAGGAAACAAACCATGGAGACAAAACTGAGAACTGCTTTTTTTTGTCAAGTTTCAAAGAGCGACTACAAACCATGTTGGATTTACGGTTCGAAATTCATCTATCTATATAGGAGAGAACAGAGGGAAACCTAAATATAAAAAAGAATATTGTAGACGAACGCTTCAAACTAGAAGAACAAAATTTTGTGAGCCAAGTGGGATTTGTGTACTGATCATTACCACCAAGTATCATCAAGATTGGGTGAAAATATATTTGCTTGTATTTCGGAAACTCATTATTTCTTAGAAGCTTGGCAACCCCTCTCAATGAAAGTGCTTTTAAACAGTCTGTGCCTAGGGCTATTTGAAAAGGAAACAAAACATAGAGACAAAACTGAGAACTCCTTCATTTTGTCAAGTTTCAAAGAGCTACTACAAACCAGGTTGTATTTAGAGTTCCAAATTCATCTATCTATATAGGATAGAACAGATTGACAGCTAAAAAGAAAAACTACTACTGTAAACGAACGCTTCAATCTAGAAGAACAAAATTTGGTGAGCCAAGTTGGATTTGTGTACTGATCATTACCACCACGTATCATCAAGATTGGGTGAAAAATATTTGCTGGTGTTTCGGAAACTCGTAATTTCTTGGAAGCTTGGCAACGCTTTCAATGAAAGTGCTTTTCCACAGTCTCTGCTTAGGGTTACTTGAAGAGGAAACAAACCGTAGACACGAAACTGAGAACTACTTTATTTTATCAAGTTTCAAAGAACTACTACAACCATGTTGGATTTAGAGTTCCAAATTCATCTATCTATATAGGAGAGAAGCAAGAGTGAAACCTAAATATAAAAACTGATTCTGTAGAAGAACGCTTAAACCTAGAAGAACAAAATTTGGTGAGCCAAGTGGGATTTGTGTACTGATCATTACCACCAAGTATCATCAAGATTGGGTGGAAAAATATTTGCTGGTATTTCAGAAACTCGTTATTTCTTAGAAGCTTGGCAACCCCTCTCACTGAAAGTGCTTTTCCACAGTCTGTGCCTAGGGCTACTTGAAGAGGAAACAAACCATAGAGACAAAACTGAGAACTCCTTTATTTTGTCAAGTTTCAAAGAGTTACTACAAACCATGTTGGATTTAGAGTTCCAAATTCATCTATCTATATAGGATAGAACAGAGTGACACATAAAAATAAAAACTGCTACTGTAAACTTTAGCTTCAACCTAGAAGAACAAAATTTGGTGAGCCAAGTGGGATTTGTGTACCGATCATTACCAACATGTATCATTAAGATTGGGTGAAAAAGTATTTGCTGGTATTTCGGAAACTCGTAATTTCTTGGAAGCTTGGCAACCCCTTTCAATGAAAGTGCTTTTCCACAATCTCTGCGTGGGGCTACTTGAAGAGGAAACAAACCATAGAGACAAAACTGTGAATTACTTTTTTTTCTTAAGTTTCAAAAAGCTACTACAAACCATGCTGGATTTAGAGTTCCAAATTCATCTAACTATATAGGAGAGAACAGAGGGAAACGTAAATATAAAAACTGCTACTGTAGATGAACACTTCATCCTAGGAGAACAAAATTTGGTGAGCCAAGTGGGATTTGTGTCCTGATCATTACCACCAGGTATCATCTAGATTGGGTGAAAAAATATTTGCTGGTATTTCGGAAACTCGTAATTTTTTGGAAGCTGGCAACCCTTTTCAATGAAATTGCTTTTCCACAGTCTCTGCTTAGAGGTACTTGAAGAGGAAACAAAACATAGAGACAAAACTGAAAACTCCTTTTTTTAGTCAAGTTTCAAAGAGCTACTATAAACCATGTTGGATTCAGAGTTTCAAATTCATCTATCTATATAGGAGAGAACAGAGGGAAACCTAAAAACATAAACTGCCACTGTAAACGAACGCTTCAACCTAGAAGAACAAAATTTGGTGAGTCAAGTGGCATTTGTGTACCGATCATTACCACCAAGTATCATCAAGATTGGGTGAAAAAATATTTGCTGGTATTTCGGAAACTTATTATTTCTTCGAAGCTTGGCAACCCCTCTCAATGAAAATGCTTTTCCACAGTCTGTGCCTAGGGCTATTTGAAGAGGAAACAAAACATAGAGACAAAACTGAGAACTCCTTCATTTGTCAAGTTTCAAAGAGCTACTACAAACCAGGTTGTATTTAGAGTTCCAAATTCATCTATCTATATAGGAGAGAACTGAGGGAAACCTAAATATAAAAACGACTAGTGTAGACGAACGCTTCAACCTAGAAGAACAAAATTTTGTGAGCCAAGTGGGATTTGTGTACTGATAATTACCACCATGTATCATCAAGATTGGGTGAAAAAACATTTGTTGGTATTTCGGAAACTCGTTATTTCTTAGAAGCTTGGCGACCCCTCTCAATGAAAGTGCTTTTCCACATATTGTGCCTAGGGCTACTTAAAGAGGAAACAAACCATGGAGACAAAACTGAGAACTGCATTTTTTTTGTCAAATTTCAAAGAGCGACTACAAACCATGTTGGATTTAGAGTTCGAAATTCATCTATCTATATAGGAGAGAAAAGAAGGAAACCTAAATATAAAAAAGAATACTGTAGACGAACGCTTCAACCTAGAAGAACAAAATTTGGTGAGCCAAGTGGGATTTGTGTACTTGACATTACCACCACGTATCATCCAGATTGGGTGAAAAAATATTTGCTGGATTCGGAGACTTATAATTTCTTGGAAGCTTGGCAACCCCTTTCAATGAAATGCTTTTCCACAGTCTCTGCTTAGGGCTACTTGAAGAGGAAACAAAGTATAGAGAGAAAACTGAGAACTACTATTTTTTGTCAAGTTTCAAAGAACAACTGCAAACCATGTTGGATTTAGAGTTCCAAATTCATCTACCTATATAGGAGAGAACAGAGGGAAACCTAAAAATAAAAACTGCTACTGTAAACGAACGCTTCAAACTAGAAGAACAAAATTTGGTGAGCCAAGTGGGATTTGTGTACTTATCATTACCACCGAGTATCATCAAGATTGGGTGAAAAAATGTTTGCTGCTAATTCGGAAATCGTTATTTCTTAGAAGCTTGGCAACCCCTCTCAATGAAAGTGCTTTTCCACAGCCTGTGCTTATGGCTACTTGAAGAGGAAACAAACCATAGAGACAAAATTGAAACTCCTTTATTTTGTCAAGTTTCAAAGAGCTACTACAAAGCATGTTGGATTTAGAGTTCCAATTCATCTATCTATATATTTGAGAACAGAGTGAAACCTAAAAATAAAAACTGCTACTGTAAACGAACGCTTCCACCTAGAAGAACAAAATTTGGTGAGCCAAGTAGGATTTGTGTACTTGCCATTACCACCATGTATCATCTAGATTGGGTGAAAAAATATTTGCTGGTATTTCGGAAACTCATAATTTCTTGGAAGCTTGGCGACCCCTCTCAATGAAATTGCTTTTCCTCAGTCTCTGCTTAGAGGTACTTGAAGAGGAAACAAAACATAGAGACAAAACTGAGAACTACTTTTTTTTGGTCAATTTTCAAAGACCTACTACAAACCATGTTGTATTTAGAGATCCAAATTCATCTATCTATATAGGAGAGAACAGAGTGACACCTAAAAATAAAAACTGCTACTGTAAATGAACGTTTCAACCTAGAAGAACAAAATTTGGTGAGCCTAGTGGGATTTGTGTCCTGATCATTACCACCACGTATCATCAAGATTGGGTGAAAAATATGTGCTGGAATTTTGGAAACTCGTAATTTCTTGGAAGCTTGGCAACCCTTTCAATGAAAGTGCTTTTCCACAGTCTCTGCCTAGGGCTACTTGAAGAGGAAACAAACCATAGAGACAAAATTGAGAACTATTTTTTTGTCAAGTTTCAAAAAGCTACTATAAACCTTGTTGGATTTAGAGTTCCAAATTCATCTATCTTTATAGGAGAGAACAAAGGGAAACCTAAAAATAAAAACTGCTACTGTAGACGAACGCTTCCACCTAGAAGAACAAAATTTGGTGAGCCAAGTGGGATTTGTGTCCTGATCATTACCACCAAGTATCATCAAGATTGGGTTAAAAAATATTTCCTGGTATTTCGGAAACTCGTAATTTCTTGGAAGCTTGGCAACCCGTTTCAATGAAAGTGCTTATCCACAGTCTCTGCCTAGGGCTACTTGAAGAGGAAACAAACCATAGAGACAAAACTGAGAACTCCTTTATTTTGTTAAGTTTCAAAAAGCTACTACAAACCATGTTGGATTTAGAGTTCAAAATTGATCTATCTATATATTTGAGAACAGAGTGAAACCTAATAATAGAAACTGCTACCGTAAAGGAACGCTTCAACCTACAAGAACAAAATTCGGTGAGCCAAGTAGGATTCGTGTACTTGTCATTACCACGACGTATCATCAAGATTGGGTGAAAAACTATTTGCTGGTATTTGGGAAACTCGTAATTTCTTGGAAGCTTGGCAACCTCTTTCAATGAAAGTGCTTTTACACAGTCTCTGCTTATGGCTATTTGAAGACGAAACAAAGCATTAAGAAAAAACTGAGAACTCCTTTATTTTGTCAAGTTTCAAAGAGCTAAAACAAACCATGTTGGATTTAGAGTTCCAAATTCATCTATCTATATAGGATAGAACAGAGTGACACCTAAAAATAAAAACTGCTAGTGTAAACGAACGCTTCAACCTAGAAGAACAAAATTTGGTGAGCCAAGTGGGATTTGTGTACTTGTCATTACCACCACGAATCATCTAGATTGGGTGAAAAAAAATATTTGCTGGTATTTCGTAAACTCGTAATTTCTTGGAAGCTTGGCAACCCCTTTCAATGAAATTGCTTTTCCACAGTCTCTGCTTAGAGGTAATTGAAGAAGAAACAAAACATAGAGACAAAACTGAGAACTACTTTTTTTTGTCAAGTTTCAAAGAGCTACTACAAACCATGTTGGATTTAGAGTTGCAAATTCATCTATCTATATAGGAGAGAACAGAGTGAAACCTAAAAATTAAAAATGCTTCTGTAAACGAACGCTTCAACCTAGAAGAACAAAATTTGGTGAGCCAAGTGGGTTTCGTGTACTTGTCATTACCACCACGTATCATCAAGATTGGGTGAAAAAAATATTTGCTGGTATTTTGGAAACTCGTAATTTCTTGGAAGCTTGGAAACCCTTTTCAATGAAAGTGCTTTTCCACAGTCTCTGCTTAGGGCTACTTGAAGAGGAAACAAACCAGAGAGAAAAAACTGAGAACTCTTTTATTTTGTCAAGTTTCAAAGAGCTACTACAAACCATGTTGGATTTAGAGTTCCAAATTCATCTCTCTATATAGGATAGAACAGTGTGACACCTAAAAATAAAAACTGCTACTGTAAACTTTCGATTCCACCTAGAGGAACAAAATTTGGTGAGCCAAGTGGGATTTGTGTACTTGTCATTACCACCACGTATCATCAAGTTGGGGTGAAAAAATAGTTGCTGGTATTTCGGAAACTCGTAATTTCTTGGAAGCTTTGCAACCGCTTTCAATGAAAGTGCTTTTCCACAGTCACTACTTAGGGCTACCTGAAGAGGAAACAAACCATAGAGACAAAACTGAGAACTACTTTTTTTTATCAAGTTTCAAAGAGCTACTACAAACCATGTTGGATTTAGAGTTCCAAATTCATCTATCTATATAAAACAGAACAGAGGGAAACCTAAATATAAAAAACTGCTACTATACACGAACGCTTCAACTTAGAAGAACAAAATTTGGTGAGCCAATTGGGAATTATGTACTGATCATTACCACCAAGTATCATCAAGATTGGGTGAAAAAATATTTGCTGGTATTTCGGAAAGTCGTTATTTCTTAGAAGCTTGGCAACCCCTCTCAATGAAAATGCTTTTCAACAGTCTGTGCCTAGGGCTACTTGAAGAGGAAACCAACCCTAGAATCAAAACTAAGAACTCCTTTTTTTTGGCAAGTTTCAAAGAGCTAATACAAACCATGTGGGATTTAGAGTTCCAAATTCATCTATCTATATAGGAGAGAACAAAGTGAAACCTAAATATAAAAACTGCTACTGTAGACGAACACTTCATCCTAGGAGAACAAAATTTGGTGAGCCAAGTGGGATTTGTGTCCTGATCATTACCACCAGGAATCATCTAGATTGGGTGAAAAAATATTTGCTGGTATTTCGGAAACTCGTAATTTTTTGGAAGCTTGGCAACCCTTTTCAATGAAATTGCTTTTCCACAGTCTCTGCTTAGAGGTACTTGAAGAGGAAACAAAACATAGAGAAAAAACTGAGAACTCCTTTTTTTGTCAAGTTTCAAAGAGCTACTACAAACCATGTTGGATTTAGAGTTGCAAATTCATCTATCTATATAGGAGAGAACAGAGGGAACCTAAAAATAAAAACGGCTACTGTAAACGAACGCTTCAACCTAGAAGAACAAAATTTGGTGAGCCAAGTGGGATTCGTGGACTTGCCATTACCAGCATGTATCATCAAGATTCGGTGAAAAAATATTTGCTGGTATTTTGGAAACTCGTAATTTCTTGCAAGCTTGGCAAACCCTTTCAATGAAAGTGCTTTTCCACAGTCTCTGCTTAGGGCTCCTTGAAGAGGAAACAAAGCAGAGAGAAAAAACTGAGAACTCCTTTATTTTGTCAAGTTTCAAAGAGCTACTAAAAACCATGTTGGATTTAGAGTTCCAAATTCATCTATCTATATAGGATAGAACAGAGTGATACCTAAAAATAAAACTGCTACTGTAAACTTTCGCTTCCACCTTGAAGAACAAAATTTGGTGAGCCAAGTGGGATTTGTGTACTTGTCATTACCACCACGTATTATCTAGATTGGGTGAAAAAAATATTTGCTGGTATTTCGGAAACTCGTAATTTCTTGGAAGCTTGGCAACCCCTTTCAATGAAATTGCTTTTCCACAGTCTCTGCTTAGAGGTAATTGAAGAGGAAACAAAACATAGAGACAAAACTGAGAACTACTTTTTTTTGTCAAGTTTCAAAGAACTACTACAAACCATGTTGGATTTAGAGTTGCAAATTCATCAATCTATATAGGAGAGAACAGAGTGAAACCTAAAAATAAAAACTGCTACTGTAAACGAACGCTTCAACCTAGAAGAGCAAAATTTGGTGAGCCAAGTGGGATTTGTGTACCGATCATTACCACCGAGTATCATCAAGATTGGGTGAAAAAATATTTGCTGGTATTTCGGAAACTCGTAATTTCTTGGAAGCTTGGCAACCCCTCTCAATGAAATTGCTTTTCCACAGTCTCTGCTTAGGGCTACTTGAAGAGGAAACAAACCATAGAGACCAAACTTAGAACTCCTTTTTTTAGTCAAGTTTCAAAGAGCTACTTCAAACCATGTTGGATTTAGAGTTGCAAATTCATCTATCTATATAGGAGAGAACAGAGGGAAACCTAAAAATAAAAACGGCTACTGTAAACGAACACTTCAACCTAGAGGAACAAAATTTGGTGAGCCAAGTGGGATTCGTGGACTTGCCATTACCAGCACGTATCATCAAGATTGGGTGAAAAAATATTTGCTGGTATTTTGGAAACTCGTAATTTCTTGGAAGCTTGGCAACCCCTTTCAATGAAAGTGCTTTTCCACAGTCTCTGCTTAGGGCTCCTTGAAGAGGAAACAAAGCCGAGAGAAAAAACTGAGAACTCCTTTATTTTGTCAAGTTTCAAAGAGCTACTACAAACCATGTTGGATTTAGAGTTCCAAATTCATCTATCTATATAGGATAGAACAGAGTGTTACCTAAAAATAAAACTGCTACTGTAAACTTTCGCTTCCACCTTGAAGAACAAAATTTGGTGAGCCAAGTGGGATTTGTGTACTTGTCATTACCACCACGTATCATCATGATTGGGTGAAAAAATATTTGCTGGTATTTCGGAAATTCGTAATTTCGTAGAAGCTTGGCAACCCCTTTCAATGAAAGTGCTTTTCCACAATCTCTGCGTGGGGCTACTTGCAGAGGAAACAAACCATAGAGACAAAACTGTGAATTACTTTTTTTTCTTAAGGTTAAAAAAGCTACTACAAACCATGCTGGATTTAGAGTTCAAATTCATCTATCTATATAGGATAGAACAGAGTGACACATAAAAATAAAAACTGCTACTGTAAACTTTAGCTTCAACCTAGAAGAACAAAATTTGGTGAGCCAAGTGGGATTTGTGTACCGATCATTACCAACATGTATCATTAAGATTGGTTGAAAAAGTATTTGCTGGTATTTCAGAAACTCGTAATTTCTTGGAAGCTTGGCAACCCCTTTCAATGAAAGTGCTTTTCCACAATCTCTGCGTGGGGCTACTTGAAGAGGAAACAAACCATAGAGACAAAACTGTGAATTACTTTTTTTTCTTAAGTTTCAAAAAGCTACTACAAACCATGCTGGATTTAGAGTTCCAAATTCATCTAACTATATAGGAGAGAACAGAGGGAAACCTAAATATAAAAACTGCTACTGTAGACGAACACTTCATCCTAGGAGAACAAAATTTGGTGAGCCAACTGGGATTTGTGTCCTGATCATTACCACCAGGTATCATCTAGATTGGGTGAAAAAATATTTGCTGGTATTTCGGAAACTCGTAATTTTTTGGAAGCTGGCAACCCTTTTCAATGAAATTCTTTTTCCACAGTCTCTGCTTAGAGGTACTTGAAGAGGAAACAAAACATAGAGACAAAACTGAAAACTCCTTTTTTTAGTCAAGTTTCAAAGAGCTACTATAAACCATGTTGGATTCAGAGTCTCAAATTCATCTATCTATATTGGAGAGAACAGAGGGAAACCTAAAAATAAAAACGGCTACTGTAAACAAACGCTTCAACCTAGAAAAACAAAATTTGGTGAGCCATGTGGGATTCGTGTACTTGTCATTTCCAGCACGTATCATCAAGATTGGGTGAAAAAATATTTGCTGGTATTTTGGAAACTCGTAATTTCTTGGAAGCTTGGCAACCCCTTTCAATAAAAGTGCTTTTCCACAGTCTCTACTTAGGGCTACTTGAAGAGGAAACAAACCAGAGAGAAAAAACTAAGAACTCCTTTTTTTAGTCAAGTTTCAAAGAGCTACTACAAACCATGTTGGATTTAGAGTTCCAAATTCATCTACCTATATAGGGGAGCACAGAGGGAAACCTAAATGAAAAAACTGCTACTGTAGACGAACCCTTCAACCTAGAAAAACAAAATTTGGTGAGACAAGTGGGATTTGTGTTATGATCATTAAGACCAAGTATCATCAAGATTGGGTGAAAAAATATTTGCTGTTATTTCGGATACTCGTTATTTCTTAGAAGCTTGGCAAACCCTCTCAATGAAAATGCTTTTCCACAGTCTGTGCCTACGGCTACTTGAAGAGGAAACAAACCATAGAGACAAAACTGAGAACTCCTTTTTTTAGTCAAGTTTCAAAGAGCTACTTCAAACCATGTTGGATTTAGAGTTGCAAATTCATCTATCTATATAGGAGAGAACAGAGGGAAACCTAAAAATAAAAACGGCTACTGTAAACGAACGCTTCAACCTAGAAGAACAAAATTTGGTGAGCCAAGTGGGATTCGTGGACTTGCCATTACCAGCATGTATCATCAAGATTGGGTGAAAAAATATTTGCTGGTATTTTGGAAACTCGTAATTTCTTGGAAGCTTGGCAACCCCTTTCAATGAAAGTGCTTTTCCACAGTCTCTGCTTAGGGCTCCTTGAAGAGGAAACAAAGCAGAGAGAAAAAACTGAGAACTTTTTTATTTTGTCAAGTTCAAAGAGCTACTACAAACCATGTTGGATTTAGAGTTCCAAATTAATCTATCTATATAGGATAGAACAGAGTGATACCTAAAAATAAAACTGCTACTGTAAACTTTCGCTTCCACCTTGAAGAACAAAATTTGGTGAGCCAAGTGGGATTTGTGTACTTGTCATTACCACCATGTATCATCATGATTGGGTGAAAAAATATTTGCTGGTATTTCGGAAATTCGTAATTTCGTGGAAGCTTGGCAACCCCTTTCAATGAAAGTGCTTTTCCACAATCTCTGCGTAGGGCTACTTGAAGAGGAAACAAACCATAGAGACAAAACTGTGAATTACTTTTTTTTCTTAAGTTTCAAAAAGCTACTACAAACCATGCTGGATTTAGAGTTCCAAATTCATCTATCTATATAGGAGAGAACAAAGTGAAACGTAAATATAAAAACTGCTACTGTAAACGAACGCTTCAACCTAGAAGAGCAAAACTTGCTGAGCCAAGTGGGATTTGTGTACCGATCATTACCACCAAGTATCATCAAGATTGGGTGAAAAAATATTTGCTGGTATTTCGGATACTCGTTATTTATTAGAAGCTTGGCAAACCCTCTCAATGAAAATATGCTATTCCACAGTCTGTGCCTACGGCTACTTGAAGAGGAAACAAACCATAGAGACAAAACTGAGAATTCTTTATTTGTCAAGTTTCAAAGAGCTACTACAAACCATGTTGGATTTAGAGTTCCAAATTCATCTATCTCTATAGGATAGAACAGAGTGACACCTAAAAATAAAAACTGCTAGTGTAAACGAACGCTTCAACCTAGAAGAACAAAATTTGGTGAGCCAAGTGGGATTTGTGTACTTGTCATTACCACCACGTATCATCTAGATTGGGTGAAAAAAATATTTGCTGGTATTTCGGAAACTCGTAATTTCTTGGAAGCTTGGCAACCCCTTTCAATGAAATTGCTTTTCCACAGTCTCTGCTTAGAGGTAATTGAAGAGGAAACAAAACATAGAGACAAAACTGAGAACTCCTTTTTTTCTCAAGTTTCAAAGAGCTACTACAAACCATGTTGGATTTAGAGTTTCAAATTCATCTATCTATATAGGAGAGAACAGAGTGAAACCTAAAAATAAAAACTGCTACTGTAAACGAACGCCTCAACCTAGAAGAACAAAATTTGGTGAGCCAAGTGGGATTTGTGTACTTGTCATTACCACCACGTATCATCAAGATTGGGTGAAAAAATATTTGCTGGTATTTTGGAAACTCGTAATTTCTTGGAAGCTTGGAAACCCTTTTCAATGAAAGTGCTCTTCCACAGTCTCTGCTTAGGCTACTTGAAGAGGAAACAAACCATACAGACAAAACCGATAACTCCTTCATTTGGTCAAGTTTCAAAGAGCTACTACAAACCATGTTGGATTTAGAGTTCCAAATTCATCTATCTATATGGGAGAGAACAAAGTGAAACCTAAATATAAAAACTGCTACTGCAAATGAACGCTTCAACCTAGAAGAGCAAAATTTGGTGAGCCAAGTGGGATTTGTGTACCGATCATTACCACCAAGTATCATCAAGATTGGGTGAAAAAATATTTGCTGGTATTTCGGAAACTCGTAATTTCTTGGAAGGTTGGCAACCCCTTTCAATGAAATTGCTTTTCCACAGTCTCTGCTTAGAGGTACTTGAAGAGGAAACAAAACATAGAGATAAAACTGAGAACTCCTTTTTTTAGTCAAGTTTCAAAGAGCTACTACAAACCATGTTGGATTTAGAGCTTCAAATTCATCTATCTATATTGGAGAGAACAGAGGGAAACCTAAAAATAAAAACGGCTACTGTAAACAAACGCTTCAACCTAGAAAAACAAAATTTGGTTAGCCAAGTGGGATTCGTGTACTTGTCATTACCAGCACGTATGATCAAGATTGGTTGAAAAAATATTTGCTGGTATTTTGGAAACTCCTAATTTCTTGGAAGCTTGGCAACCCCTTTCAATAAAAGTGCTTTTCCACAGTCTCTACTTAGGGCTACTTGAAGAGGAAACAAACCAGAGAGAAAAAACTGAGAACTCCTTTTTTCGTCAAGTTTCAAAGAGCTACTACAAACCATGTTGGATTTTGAGTTCCAAATTCATCTATCTATATAGGAGACAACAGAGGAAAACCTAAATATAAAAACTGCTACTCTACACGAATGCTTCAACCTAGAAGAAGAAAATTTGGTGAGCCAAGTGGGATTTGTGTACTGATCATTAACACAAAGTATCATCAAGATTGGGTGAAAAAGTATTTGCTGGTATTTAGGAAACTCGTTATTTCTTAGAAGCTTGGCAATCCCTCTCAATGAAAGTGCTTTTGCACAGTCTGTGCCTAGGGCTACTTGAAGAGGAAACAAACCTTACAGACACAACTGAGAACTCCTTCATTTTGTCAAGTTTCAAAGAGCTACTACAAACTATGTTGGATTTAGAGTTCCAAATTCATCTATCTATATATGATACAACAGAGTGACACCTAATAATAAAAACTGCTACTGTAAACGAATGCTTCAAACTAGAAGAACAAATTTGGTGAACCAAGTGGGATTTGTGTACTTGTCATTACCACCACGTATCATCAAGATTGGGTGAAAAAATATTTGCTGGTATTTCAGAAACTCGTAATTTCTGGGAAGCTTGGCAACCCCTTTCAATGAAAGTGCTTTTCGACAGTCTCTTCCTAGGGCTACTTGAAGAGGAAACAAACCATAGAGACTAACCTGAGAACTCCTTTATTTTGTCAAGTTTCAAAAAACTATTACAAACCATGTTGGATTTAGAGTTCCAAATTCATCTATCTATATATTTGAGAACAGAGTGAAACCTAAAAATAAAAACTGCTACTGTAAACGAACGCTTCAACCTAGAAGAACAAAATTTGCTGAGCCAAGTGGCATTTGTGTACTTGTCATTACCACCACGTTACATCAAGATTGGGTGAAAAAATATTTGCTGGTATTTTGGAAACTCGTAATTCTTTGGAAGCTTGGCAACCCCTTTCAATGAAAGCTCTTTTCCACTGTCTCTGCTTAGGGCTACTTGAAGAGGAAACAAACGGTAGAGAAACAACTGAGAACTCCTTTATTTTGTCAAGTTTCAAAGAGCTACTGCAAACCATGTTGGATTTAGAGTTCCAAATTCATCTATGTATATGGGAGAGCACAGACGGAAACCTAAAAATAAAAACTGCTACTGTAGATGAACGCTTCAACCTAGAAGAACGAAATTTGGTGAGCAAAGTGGGATTTGCCTACTGATCATTACCACCAAGTATCATCAAGATTGGGTGAACAAATATTTGCTGGTATTTCGGAGATTCGTTTATTTTTTAGAAGCTTGGCAACCCCTCTCAATGAAAATGCTTTTCCACAGTCAGTGCCTATGGCTACTTGAAGAGAAAACAAACCATAGAGACAAAACTGAGAACTCCTTTATTTCATCAAGTTTCAAAGAGCTACTACAAACCATGTTGGAATTAGAGTTCCAAATTCATGTATCTATATAGGAGACAACAGAGGAAAACCTAAATATAAAAACAGCTACTCTACACGAACGCTTCAACCTAGAAGAAGAAAATTTGGTGAGCCAATGGGATTTGTGTACTGATCATTACCACCAAGTATCATCAAGATTGGGTGAAAAAGTATTTGCTGGTATTTCGGAAACTCGTTATTTCTTAGAAGCTTGGCAATCCCTCTCAATGAAAGTGCTTTTCCACAGTCTGTGCCTAGGGCTACTTGAAGAGGAAACAAACCTTACAGACACAACTGAGAACTCCTTCATTTTGTCAAGTTTCAAAGAGCTACTACAAACTATGTTGGATTTAGAGTTGCAAATTCATCTATCTATATAGGATAGAACAGAGTGACACCTAATAATAAAAACTGCTACTGTAAACCAACGCTTCAACCTAGATGAACAAAATTTGGTGAGCCAAGTGGGATTTGTGTACTTGTCATTATCACCACGTATCATCAAGATTGGGTGAAAAAATATTTGCTGGTATTTCTGAAACTCGTAATTTCTTAGAAGCTTAGCAAACCCTTCCAATGAAAGTGCTTTTCCACAGTCTCTGCCTAGGGCTACTTGAAGAGGAAACAAATCATAGAGACAAAACTGAGAACTACTTTATTTTGTCAAGTATCAAAGAGCTACTACAAACCATGTTGGATTTAGAGTTCCAAAGTCATCTATCTATATAGGAGAGAACAGAGGGAAACCTAAATGTATACTGCTACTGTAAACGAACGCTTCAAACTTGAAGAACAAAATTTGGTGAGTCAAGTGGAATTTGTGTACCGATCATTACCACCAAGTATCATCAAGATTGGGTGAAAAAATATTTGCTGGTATTTTGGAAACTCGTAATTTCTTGGAAGCTTGGCAACCCCTTTCAATGAAAGTGCTTTTCCACAGTCTCAGCTTTTTGCTACTTGAAGAGGAAACAAATCAGAGACAAAAATGAGAAATGGTTTTTTTTGTCAAGTTTCAAAGAGCTACTACAATCCATGTTGGATTTAGAGTTCCAATTCATCTATCTATATATTTGAGAACAGAGTGAAACCTAAAAATAAAAACTGCTACTGTAAACGAACGCTTCCACATAGAAGAACAAAATTTGGTGAGTCAAGTAGGATTTGTGTACTTGTCATTACCACCACGAATCATCAAGATTGGGTGAAAAAATATGTGCTGGTATTTTGGAAACTCGTAATTTCTTGGAAGCTTGGCAAAACCTTTCAATGAAAGTGCTTTTCCACAGTCTCTGCCTAGGGCTACTTTAAGAGGAAACAAACCATAGAGACAAAACTGAGAACTCCTTTATTTTTTCAAGTTTCATAGAGCTAATACAAACCATGCTGGATTTAGAGTTCCAAATTCTTCTACCCATATAGGAGAGAACAGAGTGAAACCTAAATATAAAAACTGTTACTGTAAACAAACGCTTCAACCTAGAAGAACAAAATTTGGTGAGCCAAGTGGAATTTGTGTACTTGTCATTACCACTACATATCATCAAGATTGGGTGAAAAAATATTTGCTGATATTTCGGAAAGTCGTTATTTCTTAGAAGCTTGGCAATCCCTTTCAATGAAAGTGCTTTTCCACAGTCTCAGCTTAGGGCTACTTGAAGAGGAAACAAACCATAGAGACAATACTGAGAACTCCGTCTTTTGTCAAGTTTCAAAGAGCTACTAAAAACTATGTTGGATTTAGAGTTCCAAATTCATCTATCTATATAGGATAGAACAGAGTGACACCTAATAATAAAAACTGCTACTGTAAACGAACGCTTTAACCTAGAAGAACAAAATTTGGTGAGCCAATTGGGATTCGTGTACTTGTCATTACCACCACGTATCATCAAGATTGGGTGAAAAAATATCTGCTGGTTTTTCGGAAAATCGTAATTTCTTGGGAGCTTGGCAAACCCTTTCAATGAAAGTGCTTTTCCGCAGTCTCTGCTTAGGGCTACTTGAAGAGGAAACAAACCATAGAGACAAAATTGAGAACTCCTTTATTTTGTCAAGTTTCAAAGAGCTAAAACAAACCATATTGGATTTAGAGTTCCAAATTCATCTATCTATATCGGATAGAACAGAGTGACACCTAAAAATAAAAACTGCTAGTGTAAATGAACGCTTCAACCTAGAAGAACAAAATTAGGTGAGCCAAGTTTGATTTGTGTACTTGTCATTACCACCACGTATCATCTAGATTGGGTGAAAAAAATACTTGCTGGTATTTCGGAAACTCGTAATATCTTGGAAGCTTGGCAACCCCTTTCAATGAAATTGCTTTTCCACAGTATCTGCTTAGAGGTAATTGAAGAAGAAACAATATATAGAGACAAAACTGAGAACTACTTTTTTTTTGTCACGTTTCAAAGAGCTACTACAAACCATGTTGGATTTAGAGTTGCAAATTCATCTATCTATATAGGAGAGAACAGAGTGAAACCTAAAAATTAAAACTGCTTCTGTAAACGAACGCTTCAACCTAGAAGAACAAAATTTGGTGAGCCAAGTGGGATTCGTGTACTTGTCATTACCACCACGTATCATCAAGATTGGGTGAAAAAATATTTGCTGGTGTTTTGGAAACTCGTAATTTCTTGGAAGCTTGGAAAACCTTTTCAATGAAAGTGGTTTTCCACAGTCTCTGCTTAGAGCTACTTGAAGAGGAAACAAACCAGAGAGAAAAAACTGAGAACTCCTTTATTTTGTCAAGTTTCAAAGAGCTACTACAAACCATGTTGGATTTAGAGTTGCAAATTCATCTATCTATATAGGAGAGAACAAAGTGAAACCTAAATATAAAAACTGCTACTGTAAACGAACGCTTCAACCTAGAAGAACAAAATTTGGTGAGCCAAGTGGGATTTGTGTACTTGTCATTACCACCACGTATCATCAAGTTTGGGTGAAAAAATATTTGCTGGTATTTCGGAAACTCGTAATTTCTTGGAAGCTTTGCAACCGCTTTCAATGAGAGTGCTTTTACACAGTCACTGCTTAGGGCTACCTGAAGAGGAAACAAGCCATAGAGACAAAACTGAGAACTACTTTTTTTTGTCAAGTTTCAAAGAGCTACTACAAACCATGTTGGATTTAGAGTTGCAAATTCATCTATCTATATAGGAGAGAACAGAGGGAAACCTAAATATAAAAACTGCTACTATAGACGAACGCTTCAACTTAGAAGAACAAAATTTGGCGAGCCAAGTGGGATTTGTGTACTGATCATTACCACCAAGTATCATCAAGATTGAGTGAAAAAATACTTGCTGGTATTTCGGAAAGTCGTTATTTCTTAGAAGCTTGGCAACCCCTCTCAATGAAAATGCTTTTCAACAGTCTGTGCCTAGGGCTACTTGAAGAGGAAACAAACCATAGAGACAAAACTGAGAACTCCTTCATTTGGTCAAGTTTCAAAGAGCTACTACAAACCATGTTGGATTTAGAGTTCCAAATTCATCTATCTATATAGGAGAGAACAAAGTGAAACCTAAATATAAAAACTGCTACTGTAAACGAACGCTTCAACCTAGAAGAACAAAATTAGGTTAGCCAAGTGGGATTTGTGTACCGATGATTACCACCACGTATCATCAAGATTGGGTGAAAATATTTTTTGCTGGTATTTCGGAAACTCGTAATTTCTTGGAAGCTTGGCAACCCCTTTCAATGAAATTGCTTTTCCACAGTCTCTGCTTAGGGCTACTTAAAGAGGAAACAAACCATAGAGAGAAAACTGAGAACTCCGTTCTTTATTCAAGTTTCAAAGAGCTACTACAATCCATGTTGGATTTAGAGTTTCAAATTCATCTATCTATATTGGAGAGAACAGAGGGAAAACTAAAAATAAAAACGGCTACTGTAAACAAACGCTTCAACCTAGAAGAACAAAATTTGGTGAGCCAAGTGGGATTCGTGTACTTGTCATTACCACCACGTATCATCAAGATTGGGTGAAAAAATATTTGCTGGTATTTGGAAACTCGTAATTTCTTGGAAGCTTGGCAAACCCTTTCAATGAAAGTGCTTTTCCACAGTCTCTACTTAGGGCTACTTGAAGACTAAACAATCCAGAGAGAAAAAACTGAGAACTCCTTTTTTTAGTCAAGTTTCAAAGAGCTACTAGAAACCATGTTGGATTTAGAGTTCCAAATTCATCTACCTATATAGGAGAGCACAGAGGGAAACCTAAATGTAAAAACTGCTACTGTAGACGAACGCTTCAACCTAGAAGACCAAAATTTGGTGAGCCTAGTGGGATTTCTGTACTTGTCATTACCACCATGTATCATCAAGATTTGGTGAAAAAGTATTTGCTGGTATTTCAGAAACCCGTAATTTCTTGGAAGCTTGGCAACCCCTTTCAATAAAAGTGATTTTCCACAGTCTCTGCCTGGGCTACTTGAAGAGGAAACGAATCACAGAGACAAAACTGAGAACTACTTTTTTTTGTCAAGTTTCAAGGAGCTACTACAAACCTTGTTGAATTTAGAGTTCCAAATTCATCTATCTATATAGGAGAGAACAAAGTGAAACCTAAAAATAAAAACTGCTACTGAAGACGAACGCTTAAACCTAGAAGAAGAAAATTTGGTGGGCCAAGTGAGATTTGTGTACTGATAATTACCCCCAAGTATCATCAAGATTGGGAAAAAAATATTTGCTTGTATTTTGGAAAATCGTTATTTCATAGAAGCTTGACAACCCACTCAATGAAAGTGCTTTTCCACAGTCTGTGTCTAGGGCTACTTGAAGAGGAAACAAACCATAGAGACAATACTGAGAATTACTTTTATTTTGTCAAGTTTCAAAGAGCTACTACAAACCACGTTGGAATTAGAGTTCGAAATTCATCTATCTATATAGAAGAGAACACAGTGAAACCTAAATATATAAACTGCTACTGTAGACGAACGCTTCAAACTAGAAGAACAAAATTAGGTGAGCCAAGTGGGATTTGTGTACTGATCATTACCACCAAGTATCATCAAGATTGGGTGAAAATATATTTGCTGGTATTTTGAAAACTCGTTATTTCTTAGAAGCTTGGGAAATCCTCTCAATGAAAGTGCTTTTCCACAGTCTGTGCCTAGGGATACTTCAAGAGGAAACAAACCATAGAAACAAAACTGAGAACTCCTTTATTTTGTCAAGTTTCAAAGAGCTACACAAACCATGTTGGATTTAGAGTTCCAATTTCATCTATCTAATGGGAGAGAACAGAGGGAAACCTAAAAATAAAAACTGCTACTGTAGACGAAAGCTTCAACCTAGAAGAACAAAGTTTGGTGAGCCAAGTGGGATTTGTGTATGTGTCACTACCATCAAGTATCATCAAGATTGGGTGAAAAAATATTTGCTGATATTTCAGAAACTCGTAATTTCTTGGAAGCTTGGCAACCCCTTTCAATGAAAGTGCTTTTCCTCAGTCTCTCCTTAGGGCTACTTGAAGAGGAAACAAATCATAGAGAAAAAACTTAGAACTTCTTAATTTTGTGAAGTTTCCAAGAGGTACTACAAACCATGTTGGATTTAGAGTTCCAAATTCATCTATCTATATAGGAGAGAACAGAGTGAAACCTAAAAATATAAACTGCTACTGTAAACCAACGCTCCAACCTAGAAAAACAAAATTTGGTGAGCCAAGTGGGATTTGTGTACTGATCATTACCACCACGTATCATCAAGATTGGGTGAAAAAATATTTGCTGGTATTTCGGAAACTCGTTATTTCTTAGAAGCTTGGCAACCCCTCTCAATGAATGTGCATTTCCCCAGTCTGTGCCTAGGGCTATTTGAAGGGAAAACAAACCATGGAGATCAAACTGAGAACTTTTTTATTTTGTAAAGTTTTAAAAAGCTACTACAAACCAAGTTGGATTTAGAGTTCCAAATTCATCTATCTATATAGGAGAGATCAAACGGAAACCTAAAAATAAAAACTGCTACTGTAAACGAAAGCTTCAACCTAGAAGAGCAAAATTTGGTGAGTCAAGTGGGATTTGTGTATTTGTCATTACCACCAAGCATCATCAAGATTGGGTGGAAAAAATATTTGCTGGTATTTTGGAAACTCATAATTTTTGGAACCTTGGCAACCCCTTTCAATGAAAGTGGTTTTCCAAGTCTCTGCTTAGGGCTACTTGAAGAGAAAACAAATCATATAGACACAACTGAAAACTTTTTTGTTTTTTCACTTTCAAAGAGCTACTACAAACCATGTAGGATTTAGAGTTCCAAATTCATCTATCTATATAAAAGAGAACAGAGGGACACGTAAAAATAAAAAATGCTAATGTAAACGAACGCTTCAACCTAGAAGAACAAAATTTGGTGGGCCAAGTGAGATTTGTGTACTGATAATTACCCCCAAGTATCATCAAGATTGGGTAAAAAAATATTTGCTGGTATTTTGGAAACTCTTTATTTTTAGAAGCTTGACAACCCACTCAATGAAAGTGCTTTTACACAGTCTGTGCCTAGGGCTTCTTGAAGAGGAAACAAACCATAGAGACAATACTGAGAAACACTTTATTTTGTCAAGTTTAAAGAGCTACTACAAACCATGCTGGATTTAGAGTTCCAAATTCAGCTACCTATATAGGAGAGCACAGAAGGAAACCTAAATATAAAAACTGCTACTGTAGATGAACGCTTCAACCTTGAAGAACAAAATTTGGTGAGCCAAGTGGGATTTGTGTACTAATCATTACCACCAAGTATCATCAAGATTGGGTGAAAAAATATGTGCTGGAATTTCAGAGACTCGTTATTTCTTAGAAGCTTGGCAACCCCTCTCAATGAAAATGCTTTTCCACTGTCTGTGCCTATGGCTACTTGAAGAGGAAACAAACCATAGAGACAAAACTGAGAAATCCTATATTTTGTCAATTTTCAAATAGCTACTACAAACCATGTTGGATTTAGAGTTCCAAATTCATCTATCTATGTAGGAGACAAAAAAATGAAACCTAAAAATAAAAACTGCTACTGTCAATGAACGCTTCAACCTACAAGAACAAAATTTGGTGAGTCAAGTGGGATTTGTGTACCGATCATTACCACCAGGTATCATCAAGATTGGGTGAAAAAATATTTGCTGGTATTTCGGAAACTCATAATTTCTTGGAAGCTTGGCAAACACTTCCAATGAAAGTGCTTTTCCACAGTCTGTGCATAGGGCTACTTGAAGAGGAAACAAACCATAGAGACAAAACTGAGAACAGCTTTATTTTGTCAAGTTTCAAAAAGCTACTACAAACCATGTTGGATTTAGAGTTCCAAATTCATCTATTTATATAAGAGAGAACAGAGTAAAATCTACATATATAAACTGCTACTGTAGACGAACGCTTCAACCTAGAAGAACACAATTTGGTGAGCCAAGTGGGATTTGTGTACTGTTCATTACCACCACGTATCATCAAGATTGCGTCAAAAAATATTTGCTGGCATTTCGGAAACTCATTGTTTCTTAGAAGCTTGGCAACCCCACTCAATGAAAGTGCTTTTCCACAGTCTGTGCCTAGGGCTACTTGAGGGAGGAAACAAACCATAGAGACAAAACTGAGAACTCCTTTATTTTGTCAAGTTTCAAAGATCTACTACAAACCATGTTCGGTTTAGAGTTCTAAATTCATCTATCTATACGGGAGAGAAGAGAGTGAAACCTAAAAATAAAAACTGCTACTGTAAACGAACGCTTCAACCTAGAAGAACAAAATTTGGTGAGCCAAGTCGGATTTGTGTACTTGTCATACCACCATGTATCAACAAGATTGTGTGAAAAAATATTTGCTGGTATTTCGGAAACTCGTAATTTCTTGGAAGCTTGGCAACCCCTTTCAATGAAAGTGCTTTTCCACAGTCTCTTCTTAGGGCTACTTGAAGAGGAAACAAACCATAGAGACAAAACTGAGAACTACTTAATTTTGTCAAGTTTCAAAGAGCTACTACAAACCATGTTGGATTTAGAGTTCCAAATTCATCTATCTATATAGGATAGAACAGAGTGACACCTAAAAATAAAAGCTGCTACTGTAAACGAACGCTTCAACCTAGAAGAACAAAATTTGGTGAGCCAAGTGGATTTGTGTGCCGATCATTACCACCAAGTATCTTCAAGATTGGTTGAAACAATATTTGCAGGTATTTCGAAAACTCGTAAATTCTTGGAAGCTTTGCAACCTTTTTCAATGAAAGTGCTTTTCCACAGTCTGTGCCTAGGGCTACTTGAAGAGGAAACAAACCACAGAGACAAAACTGAGAACTACTTTATTTTGTCAAGTTTCAAAGAGATACTACAAAAGATGTTGGATTTAGAGTTCCAAATTCATCTATCTATTTAAGAGAGAACAGAGTGAAACCTACATATAAAAACTGCTATTGTAGACGAACGCTTCAACCTAGAAGAACACAATTTGGTGAGCCAAGTGGGATTTGTGTACTGATACTTACCACCACGTATCATCAAGATTGGGTGAAAAAATATGTGCTGGAATTTCGGAGACTCGTTATTTCTTAGAAGCTTGGCAACCCCTCTCAATGAAAGTGCTTTTTCAAGTCTGTGCCTAGGGCGACTTGAAGAGGAGACAAACCATAGAGACAAAACTGAGAATTACCTGATTTTGTCAATTTTCAAAGAACTACTACAAAAGATGTAGGATTTAGTGTTCCAAATTCATCTATCTATATATTTGAGAACAGATTGAAACCTAAAAATAAAAACTGCTACTGTAAACGAACGCTTCAACCTAGAGGAACAAAATTTGGTGAGCCAACTGGGATTTCTGTACCGATCATTACCACCAGGTATCATCAAGATTGGGTGAAAAAATATTTGCTGGTATTTCGGAAACTCGTAATTTCTTGGAAGCTTGGCAACCCCTTTCAATGAAAGTGCTTTTCCACAGTCTCTTCTTAAGGCTACTTGAAGAGAAAACAAACCATAGAGACAAAACTGAGAACTCCTTTATTTTGTCAAGTTTCAAAGAGCTACTACAAACCATGTTGAATTTAGAGTTCCAAATTCATCTATCTATATATTTGAGAACAGATTGAAACCTAAAAATAAAAACTGCTACTGTAAACGAACGCTTCAACCTAGAAGAACAAAATTTGTTGTGCCAAGTGGGATTTGTGTAGTTGTCATTAAGACCACCTATCATCAAGATTGGGTGAAAAACTATTTGCTGGTATTTTGGAAACTCGTAATTTCTTGGAATCTTGGCAACCTCTTTCTATGAAAGTGCTTTTCCACAGTCTCTGCTTATGGCTACTTGAAGAGGAAACAAACCATAGAGAAAAAACTTAGAACTACTGTTTTTTGTCAAGTTTCAAAGAGCTACTACGAACCATGTTGGATTTAGAGTTCCAAATTCATCTATCTATATGGGAGAGCACAGACGGAAACCTAAATATAAAAACTGCTACTGTAGACGAACGCTTCCACCTAGAAGAACAAAATTTGGTGAGCCAAGTGGGATTTGAGTCCTGATCATTACCACCAAGTATCATCAAGATTGGGTGAAAAAATATTTGCTGGTATTTCAGAAACTCGTTATTTCTTAGAACCTTGGCAACCCCTCTCAATGAAAGTGCTTTTCCACAGTCTACACCTAGGGCTACTTGAGGGAGGAAACAAACCATAGAGACAAAACTGAGAACTACATTGTTTTGTCAAGTTTCAAAGAGCTACTACAAACCATGTTGAATTTAGAGTTCCAAATTCATTTATCTATATAGGAGAGAACAGTGTGAAACCTAAAAATAAAAACTGCTACTGTAAACGAACGCTTCAACCTAGAAGAACAAAATTTGATGAGCCAAGTGGGATTTCTATACCGATCATTACCACCAGGTATCATCAAGATTGGGTGAAAAAATATTTGTAGGTATTTCTGAAAGTCGATATTTCTTGAAGCTTGGCAACCCCTCTCAATGAAAGTACTTTTCCACATTCTGTGCTTAGGGCTTCTTGAAGAGGAAAAAAAACATAGTAACAAAACTGAGAACTCTTTTATTTTGTCAAGTTTCAAAGAGCTACTACAAACCATGTTGGATTTAGAGTTCCAATTTCATCTATCTATATAGGAGAGAACAGAGTGAAACCTAAAAATAAAACTGCTACTGTAAACGAACGCTTCAACCTAGAAGAACAAAATTTGGTGAGCCAAGATGGATTTGTGTACTTGTCATTAAGGCCACCTATCATCAAGATTGGGTGAAAAAATATTTGTTGGTATCTCGGAAACCTGTAATTTCTTGGATGCTTGGCAACAGCTTTCAATGAAACTGCTTTTCCACTGTCTCTGCTATGGGTACTTGAAGAGGAAACAAACCATAGAGACAAAACTGAGAACTCCTTTATTTGGTCAAGTTTCTAAGAGCTACTACAAACCATGTTGGATTTAGAGTTCCAAATTTATCTATCTATATGGAGAGAACACCGGAAACCTAAATATAGAAACTGCTAATGTAGACGAACGCTTCAACCTAGAAGAACAAAATTTTGTGAGCCAAGTGGGATTTGTGTACTTGTCATTACCACCACGTATCATCAAGATTGGGTGAAAAAATATTTGCTGGTATTTCAGAAACTCGTAGTTTCTTGAAAGCTTGGCAACCCCTTTCAATGAAAGTGCTTTTCCAGAGTCTGTGCCTAGGGCTACTTGAAGAGAAACAAACCATAGAGACAATACTGAGAACTCCTTTATTTTGTCAAGTTTCAAAGAGCTACTACAACCCATGTTGGATTTAGAGTTCCAAATTCATCTATTTATATAGGAGAGAACAGAGGAAAACCTAAATATAAAAACTGCTACTGGATACGAACACTTCAAACTAGAACACAATTTGGTTAGCCAAATGGGATTTGTGTACTGATCATTACCACCAAGTATCATCCATATTGGGTGAAAAAATATTTGCTGGAATTTTGAAAACTCGTTATTTCTTAGAAGCTTGGCAACCCCTCTCAAAGAAATTGCTTTTCGACAGGCTGTGCCTAGGGCTACTTGAAGAGCAAACAAACCATAGAGACAAAATTGAGAATTCCTTTATTTTGTCAAGTTTCAAAGAGCTACTACAAACCATGTTGCATTTAGAGTCACAAATTCACCTATCTATATAGGAGAGAACAGAGTGAAACCTACATATAAAAACTGCTACTGTAGACGAACGCTTCAACTTAGAAGAACACAATTTGGTGAGCCAAGTAGGATTTGTGTACTGATCATTTCCACCAAGTATCATCAAGATTGGGTGAAAAAATATTTGCTGGTATTTCGGTAACTCGTTATTTCTTAGAAGCTTGGCAACCCCTCTCAATGAAAGTGCTTTTCCACAGTCTGCGCCTAGGGCTACTTGAAGAGGCAACAAACCGTAGAGACAAAACTGAGAACTCCTTTATTTTGTCAAGTTTCAAAGAGCTACTAAAAACCATGTTGGATTTAGAGTTCCAAATTCATCTATCTATATAGGAGAGAACAGAGTGAAACCTTAAAATAAAAACAGCTACTGTAAAAGAACGCTTCAACCTACAAGAACAAAATTTGGTGAGCCAAGTGGGATTTGTGTACTTGTCATTACCAACAGGTATCATCAAGATTGGATTAAAAAATATTTGTTGGTATCTTGGAAACCCATAATTTCTTGGATGCTTAGCAACCCCTTTCAACGAAAGTGCTTTTAGACAGTCTCTGCTTAGGGCTACTTGACGAGGATACAAACAATAGAGACAAAACTGAGAACTCTTTCATTTTGTCAAGTTTCAAAGAGCTACTACAAACCATGTTGCATTTTGAGTTCCAAATTCATCTATCTATATAGGAGAGACCATAGTGGAACCTAAAAATAAAAACTGCTACTGTAAACGAACGCTTCAACCTAGAAGAACAAAATTTGGTGAGCCAAGTGGGATTTGTGTACCTGTCATTACCCCCACGTATCATGCAGATTGGGTGAAAAAATATTTGCTGGTATTTCGGAAACTCGTAATTTTTTGGAAATTTCAACCCCTTTCAATGAAAGTGCTTTTCCACAGTCTATGCCTAGGGCTACTTGAAGAGGAAACAAACCATAGAGACAAAACTGAGAACTACGTTATTTCGTCAAGTTTCAAAGAGCTACTACAAACCCTGTAGGATTTAGAGTTCCAAATTCATCTATCTATATAGGAGAGACCAAAGTAGAACCTAAAAATAAAAACTGCTACTGTAAACGAACGCTGCAAACTAGAAGAACTAAATTTGCAGAGCCATGTGGGATTTTTGTACCAGTCATTACCACCACGTATCATCAAGATTGGGTGAAAAAATATTTGCTTGTATTTCGGAAACTCGTAATTTCTTGGAAGCTTGGTGACTCCTTTCAATGAAAGTGCTTTTTCACAGTCTGTGCCTAGGGCTACTTGAAGAGGTAACAAACCATAGAGACAAAACTGAGAACTATGTTATTTTGTCAAGTTTCAAAGAGCTACTACAAAACAAGTGGATTTAGAGTTCCAAATTCATCTATCTATATAGGAAAGAACAGAGTGAAACCTACATATAAAAACTGCTACCATAGACGAACGATTCAACCTAGAAGAACACGACTTGGTGAGCCAAGTGGGATTTGTGTACTGATCATTACCACCACGTATCATCAAGATCGGGTGAAAAAATATTTGCTGGTATTTCGGAAACTCGTTATTTCTTAGAAGATTGGCAATCCCTCTCAATGAAAGTGCTTTTCCACAGTCTGTGCCTAGGGCTACTTGAAGAGGAAACAAACCATAGAGACAAAATTGAGAATTCCTTTATTTTATCAAGTTTCAAAGAGCTACTACAAACCATGTTGGGTTAGAGTTCCAAATTCATCTCTCTATATAGGAGAGAACAGAGTGAAACCTACATATAAAAACTGCTACTGTAGACGAACGCTTCAACTTAGAAGAAAACAATTTGGTGAGCCAAGTAGGATATGTGTACTGATCATTACCACCAAGTATCATCAAGATTGGGTGAAAAAATATTTGCTGGTATTTCGGAAACTCGTTATTTCTTAGAAGCTTAGCAACCCCTCTCAATGAAAGTGCTTTTATACAGTCTGTCCCTAGGGCTACTTGAAGAGGAAACAAACCGTAGAGACAAAACTGAGAACTCCTTTATTATGTCAAGTTTCAAAGAGCTACTAAAAACCATGTTGGATTTAGAGTTCCAAATTCATCATTCTATATAGGAGAGAACAGAGTGAAACCTTAAAATAAAAACTGCTACTGTAAACGAACGCTTCAACCTAGAAGAACAAAAATTGGTGAGCCAAGTGGGATTTGTGTACCTGTCATTACCCCCACGTATCATCAAGATTGGGTGAAAAAATATTTGCTGGTATTTCGGATACTCGTAATTTCTTGGAAGCTTGGCAACCCCTTTCAATGAAAGTGCTTTTCCAGAGTCTGTGCCTAGGGGTACTTAAAGAGGAAACAAACCATAGAGAAAAAACTGAGAACTAGTTAATTTTGTCAAGTTTCAAAAAGCTACTACAAACCATGTTGTATTTAGAGTTCCAAATTTATCTATCTATATAGGAGAGAACAGAGTGAAATCTACGTATAAAAACTGCTACCATAGACGAGCGATTCAACCTAGAAGAACACCATTTGGTAAACCAAGTGGGATTTGTGTACTAATCATTACCACCACGTATCATCAAGATTGGGTGAAAAAATATTTGCTGTTATTTCAGAAACTCGTTATTTCTTAGAAGCTTGGCAACCCCTCTCAATGAAAGTGCTTTTCCACAGTCTGTGCCTAGGGCTACTTGAAGAGGAAACAAACCATAGAGACAAAACTGAGAACTCCTTTATTTTGTCAAGTTTCAAAGAGGTACTACAAACCGTGTTGGATTTAGAGTTCCAAATTCATATCTCTATAAAGGAGAGAACAGATTGAAACCTAAAAATAAAAACTGCTACTGTATAGGAACGCTTCAACCTAGAAGAACCAAACATGGTGAGCCAAGTGCGATTTGTGCACTTGTCATAACCACCAGGTATCATCCATATTGGGTGAAAAAATATTTGCTGGTATTTGGGAAACTCATAATTTTTTGGAAGCTTGGCAACCCCTTTCAATGAAAGTGCTTTTCCACAGTCTGTGCTTAGGGCTACTTGAAGAGGAAACAAACCATAGAGACAAAACTGGGAACGACTTTATTTCGTCAAGTTTCAAAGAGCTACTACAAACCCTGTTGGATTTAGAGTTCCAAATTCATCTATCTATGTAGGAGAGACCAAAGTGGAACCTAAAAATAAAAACTGCTACTGTAAACGAACGCTTCAACCTAGAAGAATAAAATTTGCAGAGCCAAGTGGGATTTGTGTACCAGTCATTACCACCACGTATCATCAAGATTGGGTGAAAAAATATTTGCTGGTATTTCGGAAACTCGTTATTTCTTGGAAGCTTGGCAATCCCTCTCAATGAAACTGCTTTTCCACAGTCTGAGCCTAGGGCTACTTGAAGAGGAAACATACCATAGAGACAAAACTGAGAACTCCTTTATTTTGTCAAGTTTCAAAGAGCTACTACAAACCATGTTGGATTTAGAGTTCCAAATTCATCTATCTATATTGGAGAGAATAGATGGAAACCTAAAAATAAAAACTGCTACTGTAAACGAAAGCTTCAACCTAAAAGAACAAAATTTGGTGAGCCAAGTGGATTTGTGTACTTGGCATAACACCACGTATCATCAAGATTGGGTGAAAAAATATTTGCTGGTATTTCGGAAACTGGTTGTTTCTTAGAAGATTGGCAACCCCTCTCAATGAAAGTGCTTTTTCATAGTCTGTGCTTAGGGCTACTTGAAGAGGAAACAAATCATAGAGACAAAACTGAGAACTACTTTTTTTGTCAAGATTCAAAGAGCTACTACAAACCATGTTGGATTTAGAGTTCCAAATTCATCTATCTATATAGGAGAGAACAGAGGGAAACCTAAAAATATAAACTGCTACTGAAAACGAACGCTTCAAACTAGAAGAACAAAATTTGGTGAGCCAAGTGGGATTTGTGTACCGATCATTACTACCAAGTATCATCAAGATTGGGTGAAAAAATATTTGCTGGAATTTCGGAAACTCGTTATTTTTTGGAAGCTTGGCAACCCCTCTCAATGAAAGTCCTTTTCCACAGTCTGTGCATAGGGCTACTTGAAGAGGAAATAAACAATAGAGAAAAACTGAGAACTACTTTATTTTGTCAAGTTTCAAAGAGCTACTACAAACCATGTTGGATTTAGAGTTCCAAATTCATCTATCTATATAGAAGAGAACAGAGTGAAACCTACACATAAAAACTGCTACTCTAGACGAACGCGTCAAACGAGAAGAACACAATTTGGTCAGCCAAGTGGGTTTTTTTGTACTGATCATTACCACCACGTATCATCAAGATTGGGTGAAAAAATATTTGCTGGTATTTCGGAAACTCGTTATTTCTTGGAAGCTTGGCAATCCCTCTCAATGAAACTGCTTTTCCACAGTCTGAGCCTAGGGCTACTTGAAGAGGAAACATACCATAGAGACAAAACTGAGAACTCCTTTATTTTGTCAAGTTTCAAAGAGCTACTACAAACCATGTTGGATTTAGAGTTCCAAATTCATCTATCTATATTGGAGAGAATAGATGGAAACCTAAAAATAAAAACTGCTACTGTAAACGAAAGCTTCAACCTAAAAGAACAAAATTTGGTGAGCCAAGTGGATTTGTGTACTTGGCATAACACCACGTATCATCAAGATTGGGTGAAAAAATATTTGCTGGTATTCGGAAACTCGTTGTTTCTTAGAAGATTGGCAAAACCTCTCAATGAAAGTGCTTTTTCATAGTCTGTGCTTAGGGCTACTTGAAGAGGAAACAAATCATAGAGACAAAACTGAGAACTACTTTTTTTGTCAAGATTCAAAGAGCTACTACAAACCATGTTGGATTTAGAGTTCCAAATTCATCTATCTATATAGGAGAGAACAGAGGGAAACCTAATAATATAAACTGCTACTGAAAACGAACGCTTCAAACTAGAAGAACAAAATTTGGTGAGCCAAGTGGGATTTGTGTACCGATCATTACTACCAAGTATCATCAAGATTGGGTGAAAAAATATTGCTGGAATTTCGGAAACTCGTTATTTTTTGGAAGCTTGGCAACCCCTCTCAATGAAAGTCCTTTTCCACAGTCTGTGCATAGGGCTACTTGAAGAGGAAATAAACAATAGAGAAAAACTGAGAACTACTTTATTTTGTCAAGTTTCAAAGAGCTACTACAAACCATGTTGGATTTAGAGTTCCAAATTCATCTATCTATATAGAAGAGAACAGAGTGAAACCTACACATAAAAACTGCTACTCTAGACGAACGCGTCAAACGAGAAGAACACAATTTGGTCAGCCAAGTGGCTTTTTTGTACTGATCATTACCACCACGTATCATCAAGATTGGGTGAAAAAATATTTGCTGGTATTTCGGAAACTCGTTATTTCTTAGAAGCTTGGCAACCCCTCTCAATGAAAGTGCTTTTCCACAGTCTGTGCCTAGGGCTACTTGAAGAGGAAACAAACCATAGAGACAAAACTGAGAACTCCTTTATTTTGTCAAGTTTCAAAGAGGTACTACAAACCGTGTTGGATTTAGAGTTCCAAATTCATATCTCTATAAAGGAGAGAACAGATTGAAACCTAAAAATAAAAACTGCTACTGTATAGGAACGCTTCAACCTAGAAGAACCAAACATGGTGAGCCAAGTGCGATTTGTGCACTTGTCATAACCACCAGGTATCATCCATATTGGGTGAAAAAATATTTGCTGGTATTTGGGAAACTCATAATTTTTTGGAAGCTTGGCAACCCCTTTCAATGAAAGTGCTTTTCCACAGTCTGTGCTTAGGGCTACTTGAAGAGGAAACAAACCATAGAGACAAAACTGGGAACGACTTTATTTCGTCAAGTTTCAAAGAGCTACTACAAACCCTGTTGGATTTAGAGTTCCAAATTCATCTATCTATGTAGGAGAGACCAAAGTGGAACCTAAAAATAAAAACTGCTACTGTAAACGAACGCTTCAACCTAGAAGAATAAAATTTGCAGAGCCAAGTGGGATTTGTGTACCAGTCATTACCACCACGTATCATCAAGATTGGGTGAAAAAATATTTGCTGGTATTTCGGAAACTCGTTATTTCTTGGAAGCTTGGCAATCCCTCTCAATGAAACTGCTTTTCCACAGTCTGAGCCTAGGGCTACTTGAAGAGGAAACATACCATAGAGACAAAACTGAGAACTCCTTTATTTTGTCAAGTTTCAAAGAGCTACTACAAACCATGTTGGATTTAGAGTTCCAAATTCATCTATCTATATTGGAGAGAATAGATGGAAACCTAAAAATAAAAACTGCTACTGTAAACGAAAGCTTCAACCTAAAAGAACAAAATTTGGTGAGCCAAGTGGATTTGTGTACTTGGCATAACACCACGTATCATCAAGATTGGGTGAAAAAATATTTGCTGGTATTTCGGAAACTGGTTGTTTCTTAGAAGATTGGCAACCCCTCTCAATGAAAGTGCTTTTTCATAGTCTGTGCTTAGGGCTACTTGAAGAGGAAACAAATCATAGAGACAAAACTGAGAACTACTTTTTTTGTCAAGATTCAAAGAGCTACTACAAACCATGTTGGATTTAGAGTTCCAAATTCATCTATCTATATAGAAGAGAACAGAGGGAAACCTAAAAATATAAACTGCTACTGAAAACGAACGCTTCAAACTAGAAGAACAAAATTTGGTGAGCCAAGTGGGATTTGTGTACCGATCATTACTACCAAGTATCATCAAGATTGGGTGAAAAAATATTTGCTGGAATTTCGGAAACTCGTTATTTTTTGGAAGCTTGGCAACCCCTCTCAATGAAAGTCCTTTTCCACAGTCTGTGCATAGGGCTACTTGAAGAGGAAATAAACAATAGAGAAAAACTGAGAACTACTTTATTTTGTCAAGTTTCAAAGAGCTACTACAAACCATGTTGGATTTAGAGTTCCAAATTCATCTATCTATATAGAAGAGAACAGAGTGAAACCTACACATAAAAACTGCTACTCTAGACGAACGCGTCAAACGAGAAGAACACAATTTGGTCAGCCAAGTGGGTTTTTTTGTACTGATCATTACCACCACGTATCATCAAGATTGGGTGAAAAAATATTTGCTGGTATTTCGGAAACTCGTTATTTCTTGGAAGCTTGGCAATCCCTCTCAATGAAACTGCTTTTCCACAGTCTGAGCCTAGGGCTACTTGAAGAGGAAACATACCATAGAGACAAAACTGAGAACTCCTTTATTTTGTCAAGTTTCAAAGAGCTACTACAAACCATGTTGGATTTAGAGTTCCAAATTCATCTATCTATATTGGAGAGAATAGATGGAAACCTAAAAATAAAAACTGCTACTGTAAACGAAAGCTTCAACCTAAAAGAACAAAATTTGGTGAGCCAAGTGGATTTGTGTACTTGGCATAACACCACGTATCATCAAGATTGGGTGAAAAAATATTTGCTGGTATTCGGAAACTCGTTGTTTCTTAGAAGATTGGCAAAACCTCTCAATGAAAGTGCTTTTTCATAGTCTGTGCTTAGGGCTACTTGAAGAGGAAACAAATCATAGAGACAAAACTGAGAACTACTTTTTTTGTCAAGATTCAAAGAGCTACTACAAACCATGTTGGATTTAGAGTTCCAAATTCATCTATCTATATAGGAGAGAACAGAGGGAAACCTAATAATATAAACTGCTACTGAAAACGAACGCTTCAAACTAGAAGAACAAAATTTGGTGAGCCAAGTGGGATTTGTGTACCGATCATTACTACCAAGTATCATCAAGATTGGGTGAAAAAATATTGCTGGAATTTCGGAAACTCGTTATTTTTTGGAAGCTTGGCAACCCCTCTCAATGAAAGTCCTTTTCCACAGTCTGTGCATAGGGCTACTTGAAGAGGAAATAAACAATAGAGAAAAACTGAGAACTACTTTATTTTGTCAAGTTTCAAAGAGCTACTACAAACCATGTTGGATTTAGAGTTCCAAATTCATCTATCTATATAGAAGAGAACAGAGTGAAACCTACACATAAAAACTGCTACTCTAGACGAACGCGTCAAACGAGAAGAACACAATTTGGTCAGCCAAGTGGCTTTTTTGTACTGATCATTACCACCACGTATCATCAAGATTGGGTGAAAAAATATTTGCTGGTATTTCGGAAACTCGTTATTTCTTAGAAGCTTGGCAACCCCTCTCAATGAAAGTGCTTTTCCACAGTCTGTGCCTAGGGCTACTTGAAGAGGAAACAAACCATAGAGACACATATGAGAACTCCTTTATTTTGTCGAGTTTCAAAGAGCTACTACAAACCATGTTGGATTTAGAGTTCCAAATTTATCTATCCATATAGGAGAGAACAGAGTGAAACCTAAATATAAAAACTGCTACTGTAGATGAACGCTTCAACCTAGAAGAACACAATTTGGTCAGCCAAGTGGGTTACGTGTAGTGATATTACCACCACGTATCCTCAAGATTGGGTGAAAAAAATATTTCCTGGTATTTCGGAAACTCGTTATTTCTTAGAAGCTTGACAACCCCTCTCAATGAAAGTGCTTTTCGACAGTCTGTGCCTATTGCTACTTGAAGAGGAAACAAACCATAGAGACAAATCTGAGAACTCCTTTATTTTGTCAATTTTCAAAGAGCTAGTACAAACCAAATTCATCTATCTATATAGGAGAGAACAGAGTGAAACCTAAATATAAAAACTGCTACTGTAGACGAAAGCTTCAAACTAGAAGAACACAATTTGGAGAGCCAAGTGGGATTTGTGTACTGATCATTACCACCAAGTATCATCAAGATTGGGTGAAAAAATATTTGCTGGTATTTCGGAAACGTAATTTCTTGGAAACTTTGCAACCCCTTTCAATGAAAGAGCTTTTCCACAGTCTCTGCTTAGTGCTACTTGAAGAGGAAACAAACCATAGAGACAAAACTGAGAACTCCTTTATTTTTTCAAGTTTCAAAAAGCTACTAGAAACCATGTTGGATTTAGAGTTCCAAATTCATATATCTATTTAGGAGAGAAAATAGGAAAACCTAAATATAAAAACTGCTACTGTAGACGAATGATTCAACCTAGAAGAACAAAGTTTGGTGAGCCAAGTGGGATTTGTGTACTGATCATTACCACCAAGTATCATCAAGATTTGGTGAAAAAATATTTGCTGGTATTTCGGAAACTTGTTATTTCTTACAAGCTTGGCAACTCCTCTCAATGAAAGTGCTTTTCCACAGTCTGTGCCTAGGGCTACTTGAAGAGGAAACAATCCATAGAGAAAAAACTGAGAACTGCTTTTTTTGTCAAGTTTCAAAGAGCTACTACAAACCATGTTGGATTTAGAGTTCCAAATTTATCTATCTATATAAGAGAGAAGAGAGGGAAACCTAAATATAAATACTGCTAGTGTAGACGAACACTTCAACCTAGAAGAACAAAATTTGGTGAGCCAAGTGGGAATTGTGTATTTATCATTACCACCAAGTATCATCAAGATTGGGTGAAAAAATATTTGCTGGTATTTCGGAAACTTGTTATTTCTTACAAGCTTGGCAAATCCTCTCAATGAAACTGCTTTTCCACAGTCTGTGCCTAGGGCTACTTGAAGAGGAAACAAACCATAGAGAGAAAACTGAGAACTGCTTTATTTTGTCATGTTTCAAAGAGCTACTACAAACCATGTTGGATTTAGAGTTCCAAATTCATCTATCTATATAAGAGAGAACAGAGTGAAACCTATAAAAAAAAAACTGTTACTGTAAATGAACGCTTCAACCTAGAAGAACAAAATTAGGTGAGACAAGTGGGATTTGTGTACTTGTCATTACCACCACGTGTCATGAAGATTGGGTGAAAAAATATTTGCTGGTATTTCGGAAACTCGTAATTCCTTAGAAGCTTGGCAACCCCTTTCAATGAAAGTGCTTTTCCACAGTCTCTGCTAAGGGCTACTTGAAGAGGAAACAAATCATAGAGACAAAACTGAGAACTATTTTTTTATGTCAAGTATCATAGAGCTACTACAAACCATGTTGGATTTAGAGTGCAAATTCATCTATCTATATAGGCGAGAACAAAGGGAAACCTAAAAATAAAAAAAAAACTGCTACTGTAAATGAACGCTTCAACATAGAATATCAAAATTTGGTGAGCCAAGTGGGATTTGTGTACTGATCATTACCACCAAGTATCAACAAAATTGGGTGAAAAAATATTTGCTGGTGTTTCGGAAACTCGTTATTTCTTAGAAGATGGGCAACCCCTCTCAATGAAAGTGCTTTTCCACAGTCTGTGCCTAGGGCTACTTGAAGAGGAAACAAACCATACAGACAAAACTGAGAACTCCTTTATTTTGTCAAGTTTCAAAGAGCTACTACAAACCATGTTGGATTTAGCGTTCCAAATTCATCTATCTATATAGGAGAGAACAGAGGGAAACCTAAAAATATAAACTGCTACTGTAAACGAACGCTTCAACCTAGAAGAACAAAATTTGGTGAGCCAAGTGGGATTTGTGTACCGACATTACCACCACGTATCATCAATATTGGGTAAAAAAATATTTGCTGGTATTTCGGAAACTCGTAATTTCTTGGAAGCTTGGCAACCCCTTTCAATGAAAGTGCTTTTCCACAGTCTCTGCTTAGGGCTATTGAAGAGGAAACAAATCATAAAGAAAAACTTGGAATACCTTTATTTTGTCAAGTTTCAAAGAGCTACTACAAACCATGTTGGATTTAGAGTTTTAAATTCATCTATCTATATAGGAGAGAACTCAGTGAAACCTAAATATAAATACTGCTATTGTAAACGAACGCTTCATCCTAGAAGAACAAAATTTGGTGAGCCAAGTGGGATTTGTGTACCGGTCATTACCACCAAGTATCATGGAGATTGTGTGAAAAAATATTTGCTGGTATTTCGGAAACTCGTAATTACTTGGGTAGCTTGGCAACCCCTCTCAATGAAAGTCCTTTTCCACAGTCTGTGCCTAGGGCTGCTTCAAGAGGAAATAAACCATAGAGACAAAACTGAGAACTACTTTATTTTGTCAAGTTTCAAAGAGCTACTACAAAACATGTTGGATTTAGAGTTCCAAATTCATCTATCTATATAGAAGAGAACAGAGAGAAACCTACATATAAAAACTGCTACTGTAAACGAACGCTTCAAACGAAAAGAACACAATATGGTCAGGCAAGTGGGTTTTTTGTACTGATCATTACCACCACGTATCATCAAGATTGCGTGAAAAAATATTTGCTGGTATTTCGGAAACTCGTTATTTCTTGGAAGCTTGGCAACCCCTTTCAATAAAAGTGCTGTTCCACAGTCTCTGTTTAGGGCTTCTTGACGAAAAAACAAACCATAGAGTCAAAACTGAGAACTCCTTTTTTTGGTCAAGTTTCAAAGAGCTACTACAAACCATGATGGATTTAGAGTTCCAAATTCTTCTATCTATATAAGAGAGAACAGAGGGAAACCTAAATATAAAAACTGCTACTGTAGACGAACGCGTCAAACTAGAAGAACACAATTTGGTCAGCCAAGTGGGTTATGTGTACAGATAATTACCACCACGTATCATCAAGATTGTGTGAAAAAATATTTGCTGGTATTTCGGAAAGTCGTTATTTCTTGGAAGCTTGGCAACCCCTTTCAATGAAAGTGCTTTTCCACAGTCTGTGCCTACAGCTACATGAAGAGGAAACAAACCAAAGAGACAAAACTGAGAACTACTTTATTTTGTCAAGTTTCAAAGAGCTACTACAAACCATGTTGGATTTAGAGTTCCAAAGTCATCTATCTATACCGGATAGAACAGAGGGAAACCTAAAAATATAAACTGCTACTGTAAATGAACGCTTCAAACTACAAGAACAAAAATTGGTGAGTCAAGTGGGATTTGTGTACCGATCATTACCACCGAGTATCATCAAGATTGGGTGAAAAAATATTTGCTGGCATTCCGGAAACTCGTTATTTCTTGGAAGCTTGGCAACCCCTCTCAATGAAACTGCTTTTCCACAGTCTGTGCCTAGGGCTACTTGAAGAGGAAACAAACCATAGAGACAAAACTGAGAACTCCTTTATTTTGTCAAGTTTCAAAGAGCTACTACAAACCATGTTGGATTTAGAGTTCCAAATTCATCTATCTATATTGGAGAGAACAGATGGAAACCTAAAAATAAAAACTGCTACTGTAAACGAACGTTTCAACCTAGAAGAACAAAATTTGGTGATTCAAGTGGATTTGTGTACTTGGCATAACACCACATATCACCAAGATTGGGTGAAAAAATATTTGCTGGTATTTCGGAAACTCGTTGTTTCTTAGAAGATTGGCAACCCCTCTCAATGAAAGTGCTTTTTCATAGTCTGTGCTTAGGGCTACTTGAAGAGGAAACAAATCATAGAGACAAAACTGAGAACTACTTTTTTTGTCAAGATTCAAAGAGCTACTACAAACCATGTTGGATTTAGAGTTCCAAATTCATCTTTCTATATAGGAGAGAACAGAGGGAAACCTAAAAATATAAACTGCTACTGAAAACGAACGCTTCAAAATAGAATAACAAAATTTGGTGAGCCAAGTGGGATTTGTGTACTTGTCTTTACCAACACGTATCATCAAGATTGGGTGAAAAAATATTTGTTGGTATCTCGGAAACCCGTAATTTCTTGGATGCTTGGCAACAGCTTTCAATGAAACTGCTTTTCCACAGTCTCTGCTTATGGGTACTTGAAGAGGAAACAAACCATAGAGACAAAACATGAACTCCTTTATTTTGACAAGTTTCAAAGAGCTACTACAAACCATGTTGGATTTTGAGTTCCAAATTCATCTATCTACATAGGAGGGACCAAAGTGGAACCTAAAAATAAAAACTGCTACTGTAAACGAATGCTTCAACCTAGAAGAAGAAAATTTGGTGAGCCAAGTGGGATTTGTGTACCTGTCATTACAACCACGTATCATCCAGATTGGGTGAAAAAATATTTGCTGGTATTTCGGAAATTCGTAATTTCTTGGAAATTTCAACCCCTTTCAATGAAAGTGCTTTTCCACAGTCTATGCCTAGGGCTACTTGAAGAGGAAACAAACCATAGAGAAAAAACTGAGAACTACTTATTTCGTCAAGTTTCAAAGAGCTACTACAAACCCTGTAGGATTTAGAGTTCCAAATTCATCTATCTATATAGGAGAGACCAAAGGAGAACCTAAAAATAAAAACTGCTACTGTAAACGAACGCTGCAAACTAGAAGAACAAAATTTGCAGAGCCATGGGGGATTTTTGTACCAGTCATTACCACCACGTATCATCAAGATTGGGTGAAAAAATATTTGCTTGTATTTCGGAAACTCGTAATTTCTTGGAAGCTTGGCGACTCCTTTCAATGAAAGTGCTTTTTCACAGTCTGTGCCTAGGGCTACTTGAAGAGGAAACAAACCATAGAGAAAAAACTGAGAACTACTTATTTCGTCAAGTTTCAAAGAGCTAATACAAACCCTGTAGGATTTAGAGTTCCAAATTCATCTATCTATATAGGAGAGACCAAAGGAGAACCTAAAAATAAAAACTGCTACTGTAATCGAACGCTGCAAACTAGAAGAACAAAATTTGCAGAGCCATGGGGGATTTTTGTACCAGTCATTACCACCACGTATCATCAAGATTGGGTGAAAAAATATTTGCTTGTATTTCGGAAACTCGTAATTTCTTGGAAGCTTGGCGACTCCTTTCAATGAAAGTGCTTTTTCACAGTCTGTGCCTAGGGCTACTTGAAGAGGAAACAAACCATAGAGACAAAACTGAGAACTACTTTATTTTGTCAAGTTTCAAAGAGCTACTACAAAACAAGTGGATTTAGAGTTCCAAATTCATCTATCTATATAGGAGAGAACAGAGTGAAACCTACATATAAAAACTGCTACCATAGACGAACGCTTCAAACGAGAAGAACACAATTTGGTCAGCCAAGTGGGTTTTTTGTACTGATCATTACCACCACGTATCATCAAGATTGGGTGAAAAAATATTTGCTGGTATTTCGGAAACTCGTTATTTCTTAGAAGCTTGGCAACCCCTCTCAATGAAAGTGCTTTTCCACAGTCTGTGCCTAGGGCTACTTGAAGAGGAAACAAACCATAGAGACACATCTGAGAACTCCTTTATTTTGTCGAGTTTCAAAGAGCTACTACAAACCATGTTGGATTTAGGGTTCCAAATTCATCTATCCATTTGGGGAGAACAGAGTGAAACCTAAATATAAAAACTGCTACTGTAGATGAACGCTTCAACCTAGAAGAACACAATTTGGTCAGCCAAGAGGGTTATGTGTAGTGATATTACCACCACGTATCCTCAAGATTGGGTGAAAAAAATATTTCCTGGTATTTCGGAAACTCGTTATTTCTTAGAAGCTTGACAACCCCTCTCAATGAAAGTGCTTTTCCACAGTCTGTGCCTAGGGCTACTTGAAGAGGAAACAAACCATAGAGGCAAAACTGAGAACTCCTTTATTTTGTCAAGTTTCAAAGAGGTACTACAAACCGTATTGGATTTAGAGTTCCAAATTCATATCTCTATAAAAGAGAGAACAGATTGAAACCTAAAAATAAATACTGCTACTGTATACGAATGCTTCAACCTAGAAGAACCAAACATGGTGAGCCAAGTGGGATTTGTGCACTTGTCATTACCACCAGGTATCATCCATATTGGGTGAAAAAATATTTGCTGGTATTTGGGAAACTCGTAATTTTTTGGAAGCTTGGCAACCCCTTTCAATGAAAGTGCTTTTCCACAGTCTGTGCCTAGGGCTACTTGAAGAGGAAACAAGCCAGAGAGACAAAACTGGGAACGACTTTATTTCGTCAAGTTTCAAAGAGCTACTACAAACCCTGTTGGATTTAGAGTTCCAAATTCATCTATCTATGTAGGAGAGACCAAACTGGAACCTAAAAATAAAAACTGCTAATGTAAATGAACGCTTCAACCTAGAAGAAGAAAATTTGCAGAGCCAAGTGGGATTTGTGTACCAGTCATTACCACCACGTATCATCAAGATTGGGTGAAAAAATATTTGCTGGTATTTCGGAATCTCGTTATTTCTTAGAAGCTTGACAACCCCTCTCAATGAAAGTGCTTTTCCACAGTCTGTGCCTATTGCTACTTGAAGAGGAAACAAACCATAGAGACAAATCTGAGAACTCCTTTATTTTGTCAAGTTTCAAAGAGCTAGTACAAACCAAATTCTTCTATCTATATAGGAGAGAACAGAGTGAAACCTAAATATAAAAACTGCCTCTGTAGACGAAAGCTTCAACCTAGAAGAACACAATTTGGAGAGCCAAGTGGGATTTGTGTACTGATCATTACCACCAAGTATCATCAAGATTGGTTAAAAAAATATTTGCTGGTATTTTGGAAACGTAATTTCTTGGAAACTTTGCAACCCCTTTCAATGAAAGAGCTTTTCCACAGTCTCTGCGTAGGGCTACTTGAAGAGGAAACAAACCATAGAGACAAAACTGAGAACACCTTTATTTTGTCAAGTTTCAAAAAGCTACTAGAAACCATGTTGGATTTAGAGTTCAAATTCATATGTCTATTTAGGAGAGAAAATAGGAAAACCTAAATATAAAAACTGCTACTGTAGACGAACCATTCAACCTAGAAGAACAAAGTTTGGTGAGCCAAGTGGGAATTGTGTATTGATCAATACCACCAAGTATCATCAAGAATGGGTGAAAAAATATTTGCTGTTATTTCGGAAACTTGTTATTTCTTACAAGCTTGGCAAATCCTCTCAATGAAACTCCTTTTCCACAGTCTGTGCCTAGGGCTACTTGAAGAGGAAACAAACCATAGAGACAAAAGTGAGAACTGCTTTATTTTGTCATGTTTCAAAGAGCTACTACAAACCATGTTGGATTTAGAGTTCCAAATTCATCTATCTATATAGGAGATAACAGAGTGAAACCTATACAAAAAACTGTTACTGTAAACGAATGCTTCAACATAGAAGAACAAAATTAGGTGAGACAAGTGGGATTTGTGTACTTGTCATTACCACCACGTGTCATGAAGATTGGGTGAAAAAATATTTGCTGGTATTTCGGAAACTCGTAATTGCTTTGAAGCTTGGCAACCCCTTTAAATGAAAGTGCTTTTCCACAGTCTCTGCTAAGGGCTACTTGAAGAGGAAACAAATCATAGAGACAAAACTGAGAACTACTTTTTTATGTCAAGTATCATAGAGCTACTACAAGCCATGTTGGATTTGGAGTGCAAATTCATCTATCTATATAGGCGAGAACAAAGGGAAACCTAAAAATAAAAAAACTGCTACTGTAAATGAACGCTTCAACCTAGAAGAACAAAATTTGGTGAGCCAAGTGGGATTTGTGTACTGATCATTACCACCAAGTATCAACAAAATTGTGTGAAAAAATATTTGCTGGTGTTTCGAAAACTCGTTATTTCTTAGAAGATGTGCAACCCCTTTCAATGAAAGTGCTTTTCCACAGTCTCTGCTTAGGGCTACTTGAAGAGGAAACAAATCATAGAGAAAAATTGAGAATTCCTTATTTTGTCAAGTTTCAAAGAGCTACTACAAACCATGTTGGATTTAAAGTTCCAAATTCATCTATCTATATAGGAGAGAACAGAGGGAAACCTATAAATATAAACTGCTACTGTAAACGAACGCTTCAACCTAGAAGAACAAATTTGGTGAGTCAAGTGGGATTTTTGTACAGATCATTACCACCAAATATCATCAAGATTGGGTGAAAAAATATTTGCTGGTATTTCGGAAACTCGTTATTTCTTAGAAGATTGGCAACCTCTCTCAAGGAAAGTGCTTTTTCATAGTCTGTGCTTAGGGCTACTTGAAGAGGAAACAAATCATAGAGACAAAACTGAGAACTACTTTTTTTGTCAAGATTCAAAGAGATACTACAAACCATGTTGGATTTAGAGTTCCAAATTCATCTATCTATATAGGAGAGAACAGAGGGAAACATAAAAATATAAACTGCTACTGAAAATGAACGCTTCAAAATAGAAGACAAAATTTGTTGAGCCAAGTGGGATTTGTCTACCGATCATTACTACCAAGTATCATCAAGATTGGGTGAAAAAATATTTGCTGGAATTTCGGAAACTCGTTATTTTTTCGAAGCTTGGCAACCCCTCTCAATGAAAGTCCTTTTCCACAGTCTGTGCCTAGGGCTACTTGAAGAGGAAATAAACAATAGAGAAAAACTGAGAACTACTTTATTTTGTCAAATTTCAAAGAGCTACTACAAACCATGTTGGATTTATAGTTCCAAATTCATCTATCTATATAGAAGAGAACAGAGTGAAACCTACACATAAAAACTGCTACTCTAGACGAACGCTTCAAACGAGAAGAACACAATTTGGTCAGCCAAGTGGGTTTTTTGTACTGATCATTACCACCACGTATCATCAAGATTGGGTGAAAAAATACTTGCTGGTATTTCGGAAACTCGTTATTTCTTAGGAGCTTGGCAACCCCTCTCAATGAAAGTGCTTTTCCACAGTCTGTGCCTAGGGCTACTTGAAGAGGAAACAAACCATAGAGACAAATCTGAGAACTCCTTTGTTTTGTTGAGTTTCAAAGAGCTACTACAAACCATGTTGGATTTAGAGTTCCAAATTCATCTATCCATATAGGAGAGAACAGAGTGAAACCTAAATATAAAAACTGCTACTGTAGATGAACGCTTCAACCTAGAAGAACACAATTTGGTCAGCCAAGTGGGTTATGTGTAGTGATATTACCACCACGTATCCTCAAGATTGGGTGAAAAAAAGTATTTCCTGGTATTTCGGAAACTCGTTATTTCTTAGAAGCTTGACAACCCTTCTCAATGAAAGTGCTTTTCCACAGTCTGTGCCTATTGCTACTTGAAGAGGAAACAAACCATAGAGACAAATCTGAGAACTCCTTTATTTTGTCAAGTTTCAAAGAGCTAGTACAAACCAAATTCATCTATCTATATAGGAGAGAACAGAGTGAAACCTAAATATAAAAACTGCTACTGTAGATGAAAGCTTCAACCTAGAAGAACAAAATTTGGAGAGCCAAGTGGGATTTGTGTACTGATCATTACCATCATGTATCATCAAGATTGGGTGAAAAAATATTTGCAGGTATTTGGGAAACTCGTTATTTCTTAGAAGATTGACAACCCCTCTCAATGAAAGTGCTTTTTTACAGTCTGTGCCTAGGGCTACATGAAGAGGAAACAAACCATAAAGACAAAACTGAGAACTCCTTTATTTTGTCAACTTTCAAAGAGCTACCGCAAACCATGTTGGATTTAGAGTTCCAAATTCATCGATGTATAAAGGAGAGAAAAGAGTGAACCCTAAATATAAAGACTGCTACTGTAGACGAACGCTTCACCCTAGAAGATCACAATTTGGTGAGTCAAGTGGGATTTGTGTACCGATCATTACCACCAAGTATCATCAAGATTGGGTGATAAAATATTTGCTGGTATTTCGGAAACTCGTAATTTCTTCGATACTTGGCAACCCATTTCAATGAAAGTACTTATCCACAGTCTCTGCTTAGGGCTACTTGAAGAGGAAACAAACCATAGAGTCAAAACTTTGAACTCCTTTATTTTGTCAAGTATCAAATGATACTACAAACAATGTTGGATTTAGAGTTCCAAATATATCTATCTATATAGGAGAGAAGAGAGAGAAACCTAAAAATAAAAACTGCTAATGTAAACGAACATTTCAACCTAGAAGAAGAAAATTTGGTGACCCAAGTGGGATTTGTGTACTTGTCCATACCACCACGTATCATCAAGATTGGTTGTAAAATATTCGCTGGTATTTCGGACACCCGTAATTTTTTGGAAGCTTGGCAACCCTTTCAATGAAAGTGCTTCTCCACAGTCTCTGCTTAGGGCTACTTCTAGAGGAAACAAACCATAGAGACAAAACTGAGAAGTACTTTTTTTGTCAAGTTTCAAAGAGCTACTACAAACCATGTTGGATTTAGAGTTCCAAATTCATCTATCTATATAGGAGAGAACAGAGGGTAACCTAAAAATAAAAACTGCTACTGTAAATGAACGCTTCAACCTAGAAGAACAAAATTTGGTGAGCCAAGTGGGATTTGTGTACCGATCATTACCATCAGGTATCATCAAGATTGGGTGAAAAAATATTTGCTGGTATTTCGGAAACTGGTAATTTCTTGGAAGCTTGGCAACCCCTTTGAATGAAAGTGCTGTTCCACAGTCTCTGCTTAGGGCTACTTTAAGAGCAAACAAACCATAGAGACAAATCTGAGAATTCCTTTATTTTGTCAAGTTTCAAAGAGCTACTACAAACCATGTTGGATTTAGAGTTCCAAATTCATCTATCTATATAGGAGAGAACAGAGGGAAACCTAAAAATATAAACAGCTGCTGTAAACGAACGCTTCAACCTAGAAGAACAAAATTTGCTGAGTCAAGTGGGATTTGTGTACCGATCATTACCACCAAGTATCATCAAGATTGGGTGAAAAAATATTTGCTGGCATTTCGGAAATTCTTTATTTCCAGGAAGCTTGGCAACCCCTTTCAATGAAAGTCCTTTTCCACAGTCTCTACTTAGGGCTACTTGAAGAAGAAACAAACTATAGAGACAAAACTGAGAACTACTTTTTTTTTGTCAAGTTTCAAAGAGCGACTACAAACCATGTTGGATTTAGAGTTCCAAATTCATTTATCTATATAGGAATGAACAGAGGGAAACCTAAATATAAAAACGAATACTGTAGACGAAAGCTTCAACCTAGAAGAACAAAATTTGATGAGCCAAGTGGGATGTGTGTAATGATCATTACCACCAAGTATCATCAAGATTGGGTGAAAAAATATTTGCTGGTATTTCGGAAACTCATTATTTCTTAGAAGCTTGGCAACCCCTGTCAATGAAAGTGCTTTTCCACAGTCTGTGCCTAGGGCTACTTCAAGGGGAAACAAACAATGGAGACAAAAGTGAGAATTCCTTTATTTTGTAAAGTTTCAAAGGGCTACTACAAACCATTTTGGATTTAGAGTTCCAAATTCATCTATCTATATAGGAGAGAACAGAGGGAAACCTAAAAATATAAACTGCTACTGTAAACGAACGCTTCAACCTAGAAGAACAAAATTTGGTGAGCCAAATTGGACTTGTGTATTTGTCATTACCACTACGTATCATCAAGTTTTGCTGAAAAAATATTTGCTGGTATTTCGGAAATTCGTAATTTCTTGGAAGCTTGGCAACCCTTTTCAATGAAAGCGCTTTTCCACAGTCTCTGCTTAGGGCTACTTGAAGAGGACACAAACCATAGAAACAAAAATGAGAACTCCTTTATTTTGTCAAGTTTCAAAGAGCTACTACAAACCATGTTGGATTTAGAGTTCCAAATTCATCTATCTATATAGGAGAGAACAGGGAAACCTAAATACAAAAACTGCTACTGTAGACGAACGCTTCAACCAAGAAAAACAAAATTTGATGAGCCAAGTGGGATTTGTGTACTTATCATTACCACCAAGTATCATCAAGATTGGGTGAAAAAAGTATTTGCTGGTATTTCGAAAACTCGTAATTTCTTAGAAGCTTGGCAACCCCTTTCAATGAAAGTGCTTTTCCACAGTCTCTGCTCTGGGCTTCTTGAAGAGAAAATAAACCAAGAGACAAAACTGAGAACTATTTTATTTTGTCAAGTTTCAAAGAGCTACTACCAACCATTTTGGATTTAGAGTTCCAAATTCATCTATCTATATAGGAGAGAACAGAGGGAAACCTAAAAATATAAACGGCTGCTGTAAACGAAGGCGTCAACCTAGAAGAACCAAATTTGGTGAGTCAAGTGGGATTTGTGTACCGATCATTACCACAATGTATCCTCAAAATTGGGTGAAAAAATATTTGCTGGTATTTCGGGAAGTCGTTATTTCTTTGAAGCTAGGCAACCCCTCTCAAGGAAAGTGCTTTTCCACAGTCTCTGCCTATGGCTACTTGAAGAGGAAACACACCATAGAGAATAAACTTAGAACTCCTTTATTTTGTCACGTTTCAAGGAGCTATTACAAACCATGTTGGATTTAGAGTTCCAAATACATCTATCTATATAGGAGAGAACAAAGGGAAAACTAAATATAAAAACTACTACTATAGGCGAACGCTTCAACCTAGAAGAACAAAATTTGGTGAGCCAAGTGGGAATTGTGTACTGATCATTACCACCAAGTATCAACAAGATTGGGTGAAAAAATATTTGCTGGTATTTCTGAAACTCGTTATTTCTTAGAAGCTAGGCAACCCCTCTCAATGAAAGTGCTTTTCCACAGACTGTGCCTAGGGCTACTTGAAGAGGAAACAAACCATAGAGACTAAACTGAGAACTCCTTTATTTTGTCAAGTTTCAAATTGCTACTACAAACCATGTTGGATTTAGAGTTCCAAATTCATCTATCTATATAGGAGAGAACAGAATGAAAACAAAATATAAAAACTCCTACTGTTAACGAACGATTCAACCTAGAAGAGCAAAATTTGGTGAGCCAAGTGGGAATTGTGTACTTGTCATTACCACCACGTATCATCAAGATTGGGTGAAAAAATATTTGCTGGTATTTCAGACACTCTTAATTTCTGGGTAGCTTCGCAACCCCTTCAGGGGAAGTGCTCATCCACAGTCTCTGCTTAGGGCTACTTAAAGAGGAAACAAACCATAGAGACAAAACTGAGAACTACATTTTTGGTCAAGTTTCAAAAAGCTACTACAAACCATGTTGGATTTAGAGTTCAAAATTCATCTATCTATATAAGAGAGAACAGAGTGAAACCTAAAAATAAAAACTGCTACTGTAAACGAACGCTTCAACCTAGAAGAACAAAATTTGGTGAGACAAGTGGGATTTGTGTACTGATCATTGTCTCCACGTACTGGGTGAAAAATATTTGCTGGTATTTTGGAAACTCGTTATTTCTTAGAAGCTTGGCATCCCCTCTCAATGAAAGTGATTTTCCACAATCTATGCCTAGGGCTACATGAAGAGGAAACAAACCATAGAGACAAAATTGAGAACTACTATTTTTTGTCAAGTTTCAAAGAGCTTCTACAAACCATTTTGGATTTAGAGTTCCAAATTCATCTCTCTATATAGAAGAGAACAGAGGGAAACCTAAATATAAAAACTGCTACTGTAGACAAACGCTTCAACCTAGAAGAACAAAATTTGGTGATCCAAGTGGGATTTGTGTACTGATCATTACCAATACGTATAATCCAGATTGGGTGAAAAAATATTTGCTGGTATTTCGGAAACTCGTTATTTCTTAGAAGCCTGGCAACCCCTCTCAATGAATGTGCTTTTCCACATTCTGTGCATAGGGCGACTTGAAGAGGAAACAAACCATAGAAACTAAACTTAGAACTCCCTTATTTTGTCAAGTTTCAAAGAGCTACTACAAACCATGTTGGATTTAGAGTTCCAAATTCATCTATCTATATAGGAGAGAACAGAGTTAAACCTAAATATTAAAACTGCGACTTTAGACGAACGCTTCAACCTAGAAGAACAAAATTTGGTGAGCCAAGTGGGATTTGTGTACTGATCATTACCACCAAGTATCCTCAAGATTGGGTGAATAAATATTTGCTGGTATTTGGAAACTCGTTTTATCGTCGAAGCTTCGCAACCACTCTCAATGAAAGTGCTTTTCCACACTCTGTGCCTATGGCTACATGAAGAGGAAACAAACCATAGAGACAAAAACTTTGAACTCCTTTATTTTGTCAAGTTTCAAAAAGCTACCACAAACCATGTTGAATATAGAGTTCCAAATTCATCTATCAATATAGGAGAGAACAGAGTGAAACCTGAAAATAAAAACTGCTACTGTACATGAACGCTTCAACATAGAGAGCAAAATTTGGTGAGCCCAGTGGGATTTGTGTACTGTTAATTACACCACGTATTGGGTGAAAATATATTTGCTGGTATTTCGGAAAATCGTTATTTCTTCGAAGCTTGGCAACCCCTCTCAATGAAAGTGCTTTTCCACAGTCTGTGCCTAGGGCTACTTGAAGAGGAAACAAACCATAGAGACTAAACTGAGAACTCCTTTATTTTGTCAAGTTTCGAAGAGCTACTACAATCCATGTTGGATTTAGTGTTCCAAATTCATCTATCTATATAGGGGAGAACAGAATGAAACCAAATTATAAAAACTCCTACTGTAGTTGAACGTTTCAACCTAGAAGAACAAAATTTGGTGAACCTAGTGGGAATTGTGTCCTGATCATTACCAACAAGTATCAACAAGGTTGGGTGAAAAAATATTTGCTGGTATTTCGGAAACTCGTTATTTCTTAGAAGCTTCCAACCCCTCTCAATGAAAGTGCTTTTCAACAGTCTGTGCCTAGGGCTACTTGAAGAGGAAACAAACCATAGAGACAAATCTGAGAACTCCTTTATTTTGTCAAGTTTCAAAAAGATACTACAAACAATGTTGGATTTAGAGTTCCAAATTCATCTATCTATATAGGAGAGAACAGAGGGAAACCTCAATATAAATATTGCTACTGTAGACGAACGCTTCAACCTAGAAGAACAAAATTTGGTGAGCAAAGTGGGATTTGTGTACTGATCATTATCACCACGTATCATCAAGATTGGGTGAAAAATATTTGCTGGTATTTCGGACACCCGTATTTTTTTGGAAGCTTGGCAACCCCTTTCAATGAAAGTGCTTCTCCACAGTCTCTGCTTAGGGCTACATGAAGAGGAAACAAACCATAGAGACTAAACTGAGAACTCCTTTATTTTGTCACTTTTCAAAGTGCTACTGCAAACCATGTTGGATTTAGAGTTCCAAATTTATCTATCTATATAGGAGAGAACAGAGGGAAACCTAAATATAAATATTGCTACTGTAGACGAACGCTTCAACCTAGAAGAACAAAATTTGGTGAGCCAAGTGGGATTTGTGTACTGATCATTACCACCAGTTATAATCAAGATTGGGTGAAAAAATATTTGCTGTTAAATTGGAAAATCGTTATTTCTTGGAAGGATGGCAACCCCTCCCAATGAATGTGCTTTTCCACAGTCTGTGCCTAGGGCTTCTTGAAGAGGAAACAAACCATAGAGACAAAACTGAGAACTCCTTTATTTTGTCAAGTTTTAAAGAGCTACTACAAACCATGTTGGATTTAGAGTTCAAAATTCATCTATCCATATAGGTGAGAACAGAGGGAAACCTAAATATAAAAACTGCTACTGTAGACGAACGCTTCAACCTCGAAGAACAAAATTTGGTGAGCCAAGTGGGATTTGTGTACTGATCATTACCATCAGGTGTCATCAAGATTGTGTGAAAAAATATTTGCTGGTATTTCGGAAACTCGTTATTTCTTAGAAGCTAGGCAACCCCTCTCAATGTAAGTTCTTTTCCACAGACTGTGCCTAGGGCTACTTTAAGAGGAAACAAACCATAGAGACTAAACTGAGAACTCCTTTATTTGTCAAGTTTCAAAAAGCTACTACAAACCATGTTGGATATAGAGTTCCAAATTCATCTATCTATATAGGAGAGAACAGAGTGAAACCTAAAAATCAATACTGCTAGTAAAAAGAAAGCTTTGACCTAGAAGAACAAAATTTGGTGAGCCCAGTGGGATTTGTGTACTGTTCATTACCATCACGTATTGGGTGAAAAAATATTTGCTGGTATTTCAGAAACTCGTTATTTCTTGGAAGCTTGGCAAGCCCTCTCAATGAAAGTGCTTTTCCACATCTGTGCCTAGGGCTACTTGAAGAAGAAGCAAACAATAGAGACTAAACTGAGAACTCCTTTATTTTGTCAAGTTTCAAAGAGCTACTACAAACCATGTTGGATTTAGAGTTCCAAATTCATCTATCCATATGAGAGAACAGAGTGAAACCTAAAAATAAAAACTGCTAATGAAAACGAACGCTTCAACCTAGAAGAACAAAATTTGACGAGCCAAGTGGGATATGTGTACTTGTCATTACCACCACGTATCATCTAGATTGGGTGAAAAAACATTTGCTGGTATTTAGGGATGTCGTTATTTCTTGGAAGCTTGTCAACCCCTTTCAATGAAAGTGCATTTCCACAGTCTGTGCCTAGGGCTACTTGAAGTGGAAACAAACCGTGGAGACCAAACTGGGAACTCCTTTATTTTTTCACCTCTCAAAGAGCTACTACAAACCATGTTGGATTTAGAGTTCCAAATTCATCTATCTATATAGGAGAGAACAGAGTGAAACCTAAATATAAAAACTGCGACTGTAGACGAACGCTTCAACCTAGAAGAACAAAATTTGGTGAGCCAAGTGGGATTTGTGTACTGATCAATACCTCCATGTATCCTCAAGTTTGGGTGAAAAAATATTTGCTGGTATTTCGGAAACTCGTAATTTCTTAGAAGCTTGGCAACCCCTCTCAATGAAAGTGATTTTCCACACTCTCTCCCTACGGCTAGTTGACGAGGAAACAAACCATAGAGACAAAACTGAGAACTCCTTTTTTTTGTCAAGTTTCAAAAAGCTACTACAAACCATGTTGGATATAGAGCTCCAAATTCATCTATCTATATAGGAGAAAACAGAGTGAAACCTAAAAATAAAAACTGCTACTGTAAACGAATGCTTCAACCTAGAAGAACAAAATTTGGCGAGCCAAGTGGGATTTGTGTACTTGTCATTACCTGTGCCTAGGGCTACTAGAAGAGGAAACACACCGTAGAGACCAAACTGAGAACTCCTTTATTTTGTCACGTTTCAAAGAGCTACTACAAACCATGTTGAATTTAGAGTTCCAAATTCATCTATCTATATAGGAGAGAACAGAATGAAACCTAAATATATAAACTGCTATTGTAGACGAACGCTTCACCTAGAAGAACAAAATTTGGAGAGCCAAGTGTTATTTGTGTACTGATCATTACCACCAAGTATCATCAAGATTGGGTGAAAAAATATTTGCTGGTATTTCGGAAACTCGTTATTTCTTAGAAGCTAGGCAACCCCTCTCAATGAAAGTGCTTTTCCACAGTCTGAGCCTGGGAAATTGAAGAGAAAACAAACCATAGAAACTAAACTGAGAACTCCTTTATTTTGTCAAGTTTCAAAGAGCTACTACAAACCATGTTGGATTTAGAGTTCCAAATTCATCTATATATATATATATATAGGAGAGAACAGAGTGAAACCTAAAAATATAAACTGCTACTGTAAACTAACGCTTCAACCTAGAAGAACAAAATTTGGTGAACCAAGTGGGATTTGTGTACTGATCATTACCACCACGTATTGGGAGAAAAAATATTTGCTGGTATTTCGGAAACTCGTTATTTTTAGAAGCTTGGCAACCCCTCACAATGAAAGTGCTTTTCCACAATCTGTGCCTAGGGTTACATGAAGAGGTTACAAACCATAGAGACAAAACTGAGGACTACATTTTTGTCAAGTTTCAAAGAGCTACTACAAACCATGTTGGATTTAGAGTTCCAAATTCATCTATCTATATAGGAGAGAAGAGAGTGAAACCTAAATATAAAAACTGCTACTGTAGACAAACGCTTCAAACTAGAAGAACAAAATTTAATGAGCCAAGTGGGATTTGTGTACTTATCATTACCACCAAGTATCCTCAAGATTGGGTGAAAAAATATTTGCTGGTATTTCAGAAACTCGTTATTTCTTAGAAGATTGACAACCCTCTCAATGAAAGTGCTTTTCCACAGTCTGTGCATAGGGCTACTTGAAGAGGAAACAAATCATAGAGACAAAACTGAGAACTCCTTTATTTTGTCAAGTTTCAAAGAGCTACTACAAACCATGTTGGATTTAGAGTTCCAAATTCATCTATCTATATAGGAGAGAAGAGAGTGAAACCTAAAAATAAAAACTGCTACTGTAAACGAACGCTTCAACCTAGAAGAACAAATTTGGTGAGCCAAGTGGGATTTGTGTACTTGTCATTACCACCACGTATCATCCTGATTGGGTGAAAATATATTTGCTGGTATTTCGGACACTCGTAATTTCTTGGAAGCTTGGCAACCCCTTCAGTGAAAGTGCTCCTTCACAGTCTCTGCTTAGGGCTACTTAAAGAGGAAACAAACCATAGAGACAAAACTGAGAACTACTTTTTTTGTCAAGTTTCAAAAAGCTACTACAAACCATGTTGGATTTAGTGTTCCAAATTCATCTATCTATATAGGAGAGAACAGAGTGAAACCTAAAAATAAAAACTGCTACTGTAAACGAATGCTTCAATTTAGAAGAACAAAATTTGTCGAGCCAAGTGGGATTTGTGTACTGATCATTACCACCACGTATCATCAAGATTGGGTGAAAAAACATTTGCTGGTATTTCGGAGACTCGTTATTACTTAGAAGCTTGGCAACCCCTCTCAATGAAAGTGCTTTTCCATAGTCTGTGCCTAGGGCTACTTGAAGAGGATACAAACCATAGAGACAAAACTGAGAACTTCTTTTTTTTGTCAAGTTTCAAAGAGCTACTACAAACCATGTTGGATTTAGAGTTCCTAATTCATCTATCTATATAGGAGACAACAGAGTGAAACCTAAATATAAAATCTGCTACTGTAGATGAACGCTTCAACCAAGAAGAACAAAATTTGGTGAGCCATGTGTGATTTGTGTACTGATCATTACTACCATGTATCCTCAAGATTGGGTGAAAAAATATTTGCTGGTATTTCGGAAACTCGTTATTACTTAGAAGCTTGGCTACCCCTTTCAATGAAAGTGCTTTTCCACAGACTGTGCCTAGGGCTACATGAAGAGAAAACACACCATAGAGACTAAACTGAGAACTCCTTTATTTTCTCACTTTTCAAGGAGCTACTACAAACCATGTTGGATTTAGAGTTCCAAATTCATCTATCTATATAGGAGAGAACAGAGGGAAACCTAAATATAAATACTGCTACTGTAGATGAACGCTTCAACCTAGAAGAAAAAAATTTGGTGAGCCAAGAGGGATTTGTGTACTTGTCATTACCACTACGTATCATCAAGATTGGGTGAAAAAATATTTGCTGGTATTTCCGAAAGACGTAATTTCTTGGAAGCTTGGCAACTCCTTTCAATGAAAGTGCTTTTCCACAGTTTCTGCTTAGGGCTACTTGAAGAGGAAACAAATCATAGAGACAAAACTGAGAACTACTTTTTTTGTCAAGTTTCAAAAATCTACTACAAGCCATGTTGGATTTAGAGTTCCAAGTTCATCTATCTATATAGGAGAGAACAGAGGGAAACCTAAAAATATAAACTGCTACTGTAAACGAACGCTTCAAACTAGAAGAAGAATATTTGGTGAGTCAAGTGGGATTTCTGTACCGATCATTACCACCCAGTATCATGAAGATTGGGTGAAAAAATATTTGCTGGTATGTCGGAAATTCTTTATTTCTTGGAAGCTTGGCAACCCCTTTCAATGAAAGTGCTTTTCCACAGTCTCTGCTTAGGGCTACATGAAGAAGAAACAAATCATAGAGACAAAACAGAGAACTCCTTTATTTTGTGAAATTTCAAAGAGCCACACAAACCATGTTGGATTTAGAGTTCCAAATTAATCTATCTATATAAGAGAGAACAGAGTGAAACCGACATATGAAAACTGCTACTGTAGACGAACGCTTCATCTTAGAAGAACGCAATTTGGTGAGCCAAGTGGGATTTGTGATCTGATCATTACCACCACGTATCATCAAGATTGGGTGAAAAAATATTTGCTGGTATTTCAGAAACTCGTTATTTCTTAAAAGCTTGGCAACCCCTCTCAATGAATGTGCATTTCAACAGTCTGTGCCTAGGGCTACTTGAAGAGGAAACAAACCATAGAGAAAAAACTGAGAATTCCTTTATTTTGGCAAGTTTCAAAGAGCTACTACAAACCGCGTTGGATTTAGAGTTCCAAATTCATCTATATATATAGGAGAGAACAGAGGGAAACCTAAATATAAAAACTGCTACTGTAGACGAACGTTTCAACCTAGAAGAACAAAATTTGGTGAGCCAAGTGGTATTTGTGTACTGATCATTACCACGAAGTATCATCAAGATTCGGTGAAAAAATATTTGCTGTTATTTCGGAAACTCGTTATTTCTTAGAAGCTTGGCAACCCCTCTCAATGAAAGTGCTTTTCCACAGTCTGTGCCTAGGGCTACTTGAAGAGAAAACAAACCATAGAGACAAAACTGAGAACTCCTTAATTTTGTCAAGTTTCAAAGAGCTACTACAAACCACGTTGGATTTAGAGTTCCAAATTCATCTATCTATATAAGAGAGAACAAAGTTTAACCTAAAAATAAATACTGATACTGTAAACGAAAGCTTCAACCTAGAAGAATAAAATTTGGTGAACCATGTGGGATTTGTGTACTTGTCATTATCACCACGTATCATCAAGAGTGGGTGAAAAAATATTTGCTGCTATTTCGGAAATTCGTAATTTCTTGGAAGCTTGGCAACTCCTTTCAATGAAAGTGCTTTTCCACAGTCTCTGCTTAGGCCTACTTGAAGAAGAAACAAATCATAGAGACAAAACTGAGAACTACTTTTTTTGTCAAGTTTGAAAGATCTACTACAAACCATGTTGGTTTTAGAGTTCCAAGTTCATCTATCTAATATAGGAGAGAACAGAGGGAAACCTAAAAATATAAACTGCTACTGTAAACGAACGCTTCAAACTATAAGAAGAATATTTGGTGAGTCAAGTGGGATTTCTGTACCGAACATTACCACCCAGTATTATGAAGATTGGGTGAAAAAATATTTGCTGGTATGTCGGAAATACTTTATTTCTTGGAAGCTTGGCAACCCCTTTCAATGAAAGTGCTTTTACAGAGTCTCTGCTTAGGGCTACATGAAGAAGAAACAAATCATAGAGACAAAACAGAGAACTCCTTTATTTTGTCAAATTTCAAAGAGCCACACAAACCATGTTGGATTTAGAGTTCCAAATTCATCTATCTATATAAGAGAGAACAGAGTGAAACCGACATATAAAAACTGCTACTGTAGACGAACGCTTCATCTTAGAAGAATGCAATTTGGTGAGCCAAGTGGGATTTGTGGACTGATCATTACCACCACGTATCATCAAGATTGGGTGAAAAAATATTTGCTGGTATTTCGGAAACTCGTTATTTCTTAGAAGCTTGGCAACTCCTCTCAATGAAAGTGCTTTTCCACAGTCTGTGCCTAGGGCTACTTGAAGAGGAAACAAACCATAGAGACAAAACTGAGAACTCCTTAATTTTGTCAAGTTTCAAAGAGCTACAACAAACCACGTTGGATTTAGAGTTCCAAATTCATCTATCTATATAGGAGAGAACAAAGTGAAACCTAAAAATAAATACTGGTACTGTTAACGAAAGCTTCAACCTAGAAGAATAAAATTAGGTGAGCCATGTGGGATTTGTGTACTTGTCATTATCACCACGTATCATCAAGAGTGGGTGAAAAAATACTTGCTGGTATTTCGGAAACTCGTAATTTCTTGGAAGCTTGGCAACTTCTTTCAATGAAAGTGCTTTTCCACAGTCTCTGCTTAGGGCTACTTGAAGAAGAAACAAATCATAGAGACAAAACTGAGAACTACTTTTTTTGTCAAGTTTCAGAGATCTACTACAAACCATGTTAGATTTAGAGTTCCAAATTCAGCTATTTATATAGGACAGAACAGAGGAAAACCTAAAAATAGAAACTGCTAATATGAACGAACGCTTCAACCTAGAAGAACACAATTTGGTGAGACAAGTGGGATTTTTGTCCTGATCATTACCACCACGTATCATCGAGACAGGGTGAAAATATATTTGCTAGTATTTCGAAAACTCATTATTTCTTAGAAGCTTGGCAACACTTCTCAATGAAAAGGCTTTTCCACAGTCTTTGCCTAGGGCTACTTAAAGAGGAAACAAACCATAGAGACAAAACTGAGAACTCCTTTATTTTGTCAAGTTTCAAAGAGCTACTACAAACCACGTTGGATTTAGAGTTCCAAATTCATCTATCTATATAGGAGAGAACAAGGTGAAACCTAAAAATAAAAACTGCTACTGTAAACGAACGATTCAACCTAGAAGAACAAAATTTGGTGAGACAAGTGGGATTCGTGTACTTGTCATTACCACAACGTATCATCAAGATTGGGTGAAAAAATACTTGCTGGTATTTCAGAAACTCGTAATTTCTTGGAAGCTTGGCAACCCCTTTCAATGAAAGTGCTTTTCCACAGTATCTGCTTAGGGATACTTGAAGAGGAAACAATCCATTGTGACAAAACTGAGAACTCCTTTATTTTGTCAAGTTTCAAAGAGCTACTACAAACCATGTTGGATTTAGAGTTCCAAATTCATCTATCTATATAAGAGAGAACAGAGTGAAACCGACATATAAAAACTGCTACTGTAGACGAATGCTTCAACCTAGTAGAACAAAATTTGGAGAGCCAAGTGGGATTTGCGTACTTGTCATTACCACCTAGTATCATCAAGATTGGGTGAAAAAATATTTGCTGGTATTTCAGAAACTCGCAATTTCTTTGGAAGCTTGGCAACCCCTTTCAATGAAAGTGCTTTTCCAAGTCTCTGCTTAGGGCTACTTGAAGAAGAAACAATCCATAGAGACAAAACTGAGAACTCCTTCATTTTGTCAAGTTTCAAAGAGCTTCTACAAACCATGTTGAATTTAGAGTTCCAAATTCATCTATCTATATAGGAGAGAACAGAGTGAAACCAACATATAAAAACTGCTACTGTAGACGAATGCTTCAACCTAGTAGAACAAAATTTGGTGAGCCAAGTGGGATTCGTGTACTTGTCATTACCACCTAGTATCATCAAGATTGGGTGAAAACATATTTGCTGGTATTTCGGAAACTCGTTATTTCTTAGAAGCTTGGCAAACCCTCTCAATGAATGTGCATTTCCACAGTCTGTGCGTAGGGCTACTTGAAGAGGAAACAAACCATAGAGAAAAACAGAGAATTTCCTTTATTTTGTCAAGTTTCAAAGAGCTACTACAAACCACGTTGGATTTAGAGTTCCAAATTTATCTATCTATATAGGAGAGAACAAAGTGAAACCTTAAAATAAATACTGCTACTGTAAACGAACGCTTCAACCTAGAAGAACAAAATTTGGTGAGCCAAGTGGGATTTGTGTACTTGTCATTACCACTACGTATCATCAAGATTGGGTGAAAAAATATTTGCTGGTATTTTCCGAAAGACGTAATTTCTTGGAAGCTTGGCAACTCCTTTCAATGAAAGTGCTTTTCCACAGTTTCTGCTTAGGGCTACTTGAAGAGGAAACAAATCATAGAGACAAAACTGAGAACTACTTTTTTTGTCAAGTTTGAAAGATCTACTACAAACCATGTTGGTTTTAGAGTTCCAAGTTCATCTATCTATATAGGAGAGAACAGAGGGAAACCTAAAAATATAAACTGCTACTGTAAACGAACGCTTCAAACTATAAGAAGAATATTTGGTGAGTCAAGTGGGATTTCTGTACCGAACATTACCACCCAGTATTATGAAGATTGGGTGAAAAAATATTTGCTGGTATGTCGGAAATACTTTATTTCTTGGAAGCTTGGCAACCCCTTTCAATGAAAGTGCTTTTACAGAGTCTCTGCTTAGGGCTACATGAAGAAGAAACAAATCATAGAGACAAAACAGAGAACTCCTTTATTTTGTCAAATTTCAAAGAGCCACACAAACCATGTTGGATTTAGAGTTCCAAATTCATCTATCTATATAAGAGAGAACAGAGTGAAACCGACATATAAAAACTGCTACTGTAGACGAACGCTTCATCTTAGAAGAATGCAATTTGGTGAGCCAAGTGGGATTTGTGGACTGATCATTACCACCACGTATCATCAAGATTGGGTGAAAAATATTTGCTGGTATTTCGGAAACTCGTTATTTCTTAGAAGCTTGGCAACTCCTCTCAATGAAAGTGCTTTTCCACAGTCTGTGCCTAGGGCTACTTGAAGAGGAAACAAACCATAGAGACAAAACTGAGAACTCCTTAATTTTGTCAAGTTTCAAAGAGCTACAACAAACCACGTTGGATTTAGAGTTCCAAATTCATCTATCTATATAGGAGAGAACAAAGTGAAACCTAAAAATAAATACTGGTACTGTTAACGAAAGCTTCAACCTAGAAGAATAAAATTAGGTGAGCCATGTGGGATTTGTGTACTTGTCATTATCACCACGTATCATCAAGAGTGGGTGAAAAAATACTTGCTGGTATTTCGGAAACTCGTAATTTCTTGGAAGCTTGGCAACTCCTTTCAATGAAAGTGCTTTTCCACAGTCTCTGCTTAGGGCTACTTGAAGAAGAAACAAATCATAGAGACAAAACTGAGAACTACTTTTTTTGTCAAGTTTCAGAGATCTACTACAAACCATGTTAGATTTAGAGTTCCAAATTCAGCTATTTATATAGGACAGAACAGAGGAAAACCTAAAAATAGAAACTGCTAATATGAACGAACGCTTCAACCTAGAAGAACACAATTTGGTGAGACAAGTGGGATTTTTGTCCTGATCATTACCACCACGTATCATCGAGACAGGGTGAAAATATATTTGCTAGTATTTCGAAAACTCATTATTTCTTAGAAGCTTGGCAACACTTCTCAATGAAAAGGCTTTTCCACAGTCTTTGCCTAGGGCTACTTAAAGAGGAAACAAACCATAGAGACAAAACTGAGAACTCCTTTATTTTGTCAAGTTTCAAAGAGCTACTACAAACCACGTTGGATTTAGAGTTCCAAATTCATCTATCTATATAGGAGAGAACAAGGTGAAACCTAAAAATAAAAACTGCTACTGTAAACGAACGATTCAACCTAGAAGAACAAAATTTGGTGAGACAAGTGGGATTCGTGTACTTGTCATTACCACAACGTATCATCAAGATTGGGTGAAAAAATACTTGCTGGTATTTCAGAAACTCGTAATTTCTTGGAAGCTTGGCAACCCCTTTCAATGAAAGTGCTTTTCCACAGTATCTGCTTAGGGATACTTGAAGAGGAAACAATCCATTGTGACAAAACTGAGAACTCCTTTATTTTGTCAAGTTTCAAAGAGCTACTACAAACCATGTTGGATTTAGAGTTCCAAATTCATCTATCTATATAAGAGAGAACAGAGTGAAACCGACATATAAAAACTGCTACTGTAGACGAATGCTTCAACCTAGTAGAACAAAATTTGGAGAGCCAAGTGGGATTTGCGTACTTGTCATTACCACCTAGTATCATCAAGATTGGGTGAAAAAATATTTGCTGGTATTTCAGAAACTCGCAATTTCTTGGAAGCTTGGCAACCCCTTTCAATGAAAGTGCTTTTCCAAGTCTCTGCTTAGGGCTACTTGAAGAAGAAACAATCCATAGAGACAAAACTGAGAACTCCTTCATTTTGTCAAGTTTCAAAGAGCTTCTACAAACCATGTTGAATTTAGAGTTCCAAATTCATCTATCTATATAGGAGAGAACAGAGTGAAACCAACATATAAAAACTGCTACTGTAGACGAATGCTTCAACCTAGTAGAACAAAATTTGGTGAGCCAAGTGGGATTCGTGTACTTGTCATTACCACCTAGTATCATCAAGATTGGGTGAAAACATATTTGCTGGTATTTCGGAAACTCGTTATTTCTTAGAAGCTTGGCAAACCCTCTCAATGAATGTGCATTTCCACAGTCTGTGCGTAGGGCTACTTGAAGAGGAAACAAACCATAGAGAAAAACAGAGAATTTCCTTTATTTTGTCAAGTTTCAAAGAGCTACTACAAACCACGTTGGATTTAGAGTTCCAAATTTATCTATCTATATAGGAGAGAACAAAGTGAAACCTTAAAATAAATACTGCTACTGTAAACGAACGCTTCAACCTAGAAGAACAAAATTTGGTGAGCCAAGTGGGATTTGTGTACTTGTCATTACCACTACGTATCATCAAGATTGGGTGAAAAAATATTTGCTGGTATTTCTGAAAGACGTAATTTCTTGGAAGCTTGGCAACTCCTTTCAATGAAAGTGCTTTTCCACAGTTTCTGCTTAGGGCTACTTGAAGAGGAAACAAATCATAGAGACAAAACTGAGAACTACTTTTTTTGTCAAGTTTCAAAAATCTACTACAAACCATGTTGGATTTAGAGTTCCAAGTTCATCTATCTATATAGGAGAGAACAGAGGGAAACCTAAAAATATAAACTGCTACCTGTAAACG